>NC_062527.1:13566810-13644310 GCF_022655615.1 Tachysurus fulvidraco
GTGATTATATATTAAAACAAAAAAAAAGCTTCCAGGAAATGGACAAAATGCTGAACTAGAATATGGTGGTATGTTGTTTGGGTTGTTCTTACTGTATGACATGAGTTCTTTAAACAACTGCTTTTCAGGAGATAAACAGAAGCAGCTGAATACATTTGAAAATATTGCTCAAACAAAAATGCTGATTAAACAGAGACACACACACACACACACACACACACACACACACACACACACACACACACACACACACACACACACACACACACACACACACACACACACACACAAAAACACACACACAAAAACACACACACACAAATCCATATCAACTGCACATTTGTTGTTGAGGAACTGTCAGAGTTCACACACCAGGTTGGATTCCAGTGTTTTAGAGGACCTACTGGGAGGGTTCACATATTTACTATATATTTAACAAATTAAATATGAAATAAACAAGCTAGAAATTAAATAAAATCAACTTGAAATCCAAATACAGGCATGTATATTGAGCATTAAACAGACTGTGATGTGGATACGTTGGTTTTGTTGGAAAGCATCCACAAACTGAAAACTGAAGAAAAGAGAATTATGTATATTTGTACATATTATGGATGTATCTGTTTAACAATTATGAACTTTACTTACTATTAAGGTATATATGCATAGATTCCCTATGCATACATTATTTATTTCATAAAATAAACCAAATAAAATATATACATTTGATATTTGCTGAGAAAGGTTTTTTAGCTCTCTATAGAGCATGTTATGGATAAATATCCGGAGTTCAATAGTGAGTGCTAATACAGAGTGCTTATCCTGTGTAATAGAGAATACACAGGAGAAATCTTTGCTAAAGGATAGAGGAATGTTAGAGTGCTCAGTAACAGACACCAGTAACTCTGACAGTATTCACCAAATGCTGAGATGAAAACTGTATACTGTACCATGTTTATGCGGCAGTTCTTGCAGACAAGAAGGAAAAATATTGTGCAATATGTCACTGTGAGACCTCTCTGGAATCTCTCAGCATGCATGTGCGGAGGCACAAGGGGTTATTCAGGTGTTACACATCACCGCTGGCAGTTAGAAAGTACATAATAGACCTGTTTACTGATAGTGTTATGAAGTCACATCTCACATTTAAGTCGAGTGTGAATATTATTAACAAAATCAAACAATATTTTGGAATAAAAGTGCCAATAGGTGATGTTTTGGCCATTGATGTCAGGGCTTTAGCAATACGGCAGGACGTCTCAACAGTCAGTATGTCCAAGAGGTAGATTTAGGCACTGCTAACACATAGGGCTTGCTATGGAGTGTGCACTGAAAAGAATTATTACAAGTTTTAACAAAGTAAATATTACTCAGGTTAGTTAGCTAGTTTCTAATGAATGCATAAAAATCTGTTTGTAAGTTTTATAATTGGTGATTTCACTTGCCATGCTTTAAAACACAAGAAGAGCTGTGTAACATACTTAACTAAATATATGTAATAATGTATACTATCGATAAAAATACAATGAAGAAATGAAGAAAATAGTATGATGCACAGGGTACTGCAGTGTGGAGGCTGGATTAGATTTCATAAATATATTTTACGTTTGAGCTTTTTACTGGTTAATGCTTTTTTTTTTTACTGGTTAATGCAAACAGCCCAGGCAAATCGACAGTGTACAAATCTTCAACTTTTACTTGTCTGTTTCTGTTTGAAAACATTCAAACATTTTTCTCCCTGAAATGAGCTGAGGAAAGGTCCCATTACTATTGTATGTTTAGTCACCAAGTCATGCACATAGTTCACCTTTGAGAAGCAATATGTCTGATATGCCACAGTGCAGTCAACAGGATTTATGTTTACAAACCATGATTTTGATTTTTGCTTTGTGGATGTATAAACAAAAATGCTTATCCAGAAATATATGACAGTCATGAGTGATGACCATTAGCAATTGCACAGTTGGTATTTTAATTGGTGTCTGTAAAAATGAGTTTCACTGGGGGGAAATAGTTCTACTAGTGAAATGTGCTTTTTTTCTTAGACAAGAAGTAAAAAATATCCCCTGGGTAAGATCTGTCAAGTGGTGGAAGGTATTATATAATGTAATGATATATATTTATATTGATAATGCTAAATTATAACTAACTAAATAATGGAAATTGTAGTTAACTGACTATTGGAGTAACAGATTAAATAAAAAAACAAACAAGCAAAGAGTACTGCTAATCATTTTATAAATCATTTAAATCAAACTAAATATTTGATGTCAATCACCCTGCACTAAAGTCAGCCATTTTAACTGTTTTGTTACAGCACTGTGTCTTGTGCTAACTTTACAGCTAACTGAAAACATTATATGTCAGGATGGAAGCACATTTATCTTTTTAATGATATGCTACTTCTGCACAAATAGGAAAGCCTCAGCAGCCCATCTGCAGCCCTCTGACCTCAATCTTACATTCCTGTTTTAAAAAGCAGCACTTTGCAGCATATTCACTGACTATACACTTTGATGCAAGTCCAGCTTGCTCATGGGGTTAACACGGGCAATCCGTGGACACAGAAATCCTCCACAGGTGGTGATGATGTGAGGAAATTTTGAGAGAATCCCTGCAGAGCATCACTATTCACACATCAGTGGTCATCTTTTGCTATTCCCTTAGCCTGACCCAAACAGACTTTTTTTTTCAGACTTGAACCCAATAAATGTATGCATTTATTTTTTTTAAGCAAAGAGCTTTCAACAGGCCTGTTGACTCTACCAGGTTGAAATCTAGGAGCAGTACGGTGGGCCCCAAATACTTGGATATGCTTCAGACATGTCAACAAAACTCATCCCAAATGCAGAGAGCAAATTGCTTTGCATCCTGCCACAGAAGAGGCGCATTGTGGGAGTCAACAAGCAGTGCTTCAGTTTGGCCATGGGAGCATTGTAAGAGCAAGGGGAGGTCATGCAGTCATCGGGGGCGTTCTTCGTGCTGCTGCTGAGGTGGAGGCACAGACAGATGGGCTTGGCAGCAGAACAACAGAGAGGCGTCCCCCCCGATCTGCCCGTGAGGAGGGCCACTCTAAAGTTTGCCTCTATTAAATGTCGATTATGTGACACGCACTGCACGGATGGTGGACGGCCAACAAATGTCTCTCTGACCCTTGAAGGCCAAGCTCATATAACAATAGAAACTGATGCTACAGGGCAATTCAATGAGTTTACAAAGCCTGAGAAACCGACAATATGTTCTGTTTATGGCTACAGTACGTTACGTCTTTTTGATAGAACATTCAACTTAATGTTTTTATTTTTTAGCTTTGTTGTTAGTGTATCCAATACAAGCACAATACAATACAAATAATATTACAATTAGACGTGCTGTTTATAGGTATATTGTAGCTTTCAATATACCTGTAGTCTTCAAATTTATAAGCATACGTATTTTGTTGGGTATAATCTAGTACCTACAACATAATAAAGGTACTTTTTTGTTAAATATATGTGCTGTAGTTTTGGATATGGCAGATGGTGCATGAACATCAGGGTGGAAACCTACCGCTGAGCTTTTATTGAAGCTTATATCACCATCCACCTCACTCATATTAAACGTCTGCCAGTTTCTATGGATTGTTAGAGTGGAATGTTATATCAGAATCCTAGACAGAAGGATAATTCAGAGAAGAAATTAATTTAGAAGAACCAGGATTGTTTTGACAATGTGAGAGCATCCTGGCTTTTATTTTCTTCTCCCCCTCTCTTTAATCTTCAGTCCTAGTTTATGTTTTAGCTCATTCTTCACTAAATACTTTCATATAAACCCCAAGTTCATTTAATCTCAAAAGTTATCATAATGAGTGAGTAGTATGTTGTTCCAGTCAAAACAAGGCACAGTGAAGGTCATGCAAGAAGGAAAGGGGGACCATGAGCGTCCAGTCAACCGTGAGTAGATAGATGCACATATGCGTGCATGCAAGAAAGAGAGAAAGCGTGCATATGTGACAGACAGAGACAGAAGAAAAAAAGGACCATGAGAAAGAAAAAGAAGACCATCTGGCTCATATTTTCCCATCTCTGTGATAAAGGGAGTGCAGGATGAGAGTGGTGAGCATGATTATAATCCTGACACTATGATTTCTTTCTCTTCAACACACTGTGAGTGCGTTGTGCTCTCTGGATCCGTCCTTGCTGAAGCTTCCTCTGCTTTTTTTTCAGTCAAGAGCCTCGAGATTACAGATGCATCTCTCCGAAACTGCCAGCTTAAAATAGAAAACACATGACCCATTTCTTTCCATTTGTACTGACCCCACTTTAGGTCGGTGTGAAAATGCTGGCACGACCAGTACCTCACAGAAAGTGAGTCTTAAGGGACCAAATGTCAGGTTTTTATTGCTAAATACAACTGCGTCAGCAAAGGTGAAGGCAAGACGAAGCCTTTTTTCCCGCTCCCTCATATGTCTCTGCCGTCTGTTGCATACAGATGGACCCGAGTGTTTGAGTCCATATGTGTCTGAATAAAAGAAGCCATGTATCAAATGGCATACTATGAGCTAATGCTTCATACTATGTACTGTAATATGTACTAATCAAGAATATTATCATATAGAGCATTTGTTTAATTTGGTCATTTTAACTTGAGACTTGTTAGATACATAAAACTCAAATACTATTAATATATAAATAGTCATTTTGCACCTAAGAGAAAGTAAATTAAAATCTACATCATGTAAACAATGGTAATGGATACATTTAAATGCTATGTGACATGGGGCACATTTTGTTCCATAATTAATGCCACATTTTCATGAAATCGGACAAATAACAGATAATAACCTGTGTAATGACCTGCTGTATAATGCCATTTAAACATAGTATATTAAAATTTTAAGCTTTTCCATGATGATGAAAGACAAAGGGCTTTTACATGTGTGTAACGTCATATTTAGTCACCTGTAGTCTTAGCTTCATGTTCTGTCATGTGCACTCTTCATCTGGCCACAAAGATCCATAATTTCATTAGATATCTCCTCTGTGACACATGATGTATGTATGAGGTATAATTAATATAGTTATTGAGAAATATTCATATTATTATGTGCTTAAAATGGGATGTTTTTACTGAATAGTCTTTGAATAGTCAAACAGACTCATCTTGTGAATGTGGACACATTTATTGATGAAACAGACCAAATCTCTTTAGTGAAAACTAGACTGGTTTACAAGACTAGGTCACACAGAGACTATGAGAAATAAAACTAGATATTGCAGCATTTATTGTATGTACTCTATTTATATGAGTTAGGAGTGTCAATATTTTTGTCATCTATGTTCGGAGAAGAGACAATATTTAAAAAAGTATTTTTATTACAGGAAAGGTAAGTAGTTTCTCTGCATGAGTAGATGAATTGATACCAGTCTTTTTTTTTTTGTAAGCATGCCAACAAACATGTTCTCCAATGTTGTGGTGTAACATGTGGTGCCTCTACAGCTATCTTAGTAGCATGTCAGTTATGTTGTCATTTGCTACAAGCCCCTTCCATTTTTGTTTTGTAGTGCATGATGGGACTATAGGATTCGTACAGTTCAGTAAGTGAAAAAAAAAATGCGCATTCATATTTTTGAGTCCTATTTATCAGCATTAGAACTATAAACAGTGATGAGCACTAAAACTAATCTAGAATAATACATACATCCAGTTAAATACAAGAAATTGCCCTCTTCATGTTTTCTCCATTATGAAAGGAAAATTTACTGTTTTTATATTTTGCCAAAGCCCCAGTCCTTATTTGATGTTGGAAGTGTTTATGGCCCTTGGCAAACTTATAACAGATATTTCATGAAGAATGAATGATACAATAGATATGAAAGAGTGTGGAGGCAGTTATAAAAATACACAGTGGACATAATATTTATATCACAGTTAGTAATGAAAGATTTTTCTCCGTATCGTACCATGTGTTATCATTATGCTATTTATGATAATGAAGGAACTTCAAAGTAAAAAAAATTTGCTCTCAACACTAGGTGATTGTACACTATTGCTGAAAGTCTAACAGGTGGAATAAGTTTAGAGATAGGACACAGTAAAGAACATTGAATTAGATGTCGTCTATTTAAGCTTGGACTCTCAGGCCTCCCAGGAGACAGGAGGATCTATTGTTTATTCCCACTGATCCTCGTATGGCCATATTGTGGCTCTGTGGGATGTCAAAAGCACAAAGGCAGCCAGCTGCATTGTCACACTGCAAATGAAGAAGTTATCTGAGTGACAGAGTTCAGAGACTGGATTTGTCACAGGACGGTTTGTATCTACATAATGCGTCGCTGTGTCTTTGATGACCACAATTTTATACACCCATTTTTACAACAATGTATTAATTATAGTGTAAAACTCTGGATTGTACACTGCACCCTGGATGTCTTGACAACAAAATTTGACTGAAAGTGTACTGATTGGAGATGTGCATTTTTTATTTCTCACTTCTGTCACTGTAAATTTAGTCACAACTAATAACTTATAGCTGTTTTTTATTGTATGGTTTGTCCCAAATTAAAAATCTATTTAATGATGACCATGCTCTTTTAGCAGAAGCTTCAGTATTGTTAAAACATGACTCTGAATCTAATCCAAGTATTTTCAACAAACCAAAAAAGTTAAAACTAGCCTTCAAGCTATAAAGATTTGCATCTTATGTACTGAATTAATGTACTTGATCACTCAGTAGTTTAGGAAGTGTCATGGCAAGATTCAAAACAGAAAGACACTAAATTAGGCATTTGATAGATCAAATCTACATATTAAAAAAACAGTTTTCAGAAGGATCTCATAGCAGCTTGTTTTATGAGGAGATGGAATGTGCTTGAAGGCAAACGAAGTCATGGCCTCATCAGGGCCTTGGCTATAAACGTCCTATTCTTCATAAATCAAACTCATTACGGCTTCTGTTCCAGCTATGGTGATGCTAAAACATTTCCTTCACTTAAGTCTGATAACAATTTTCTGATTTTTGATCTACTATTTAATGAGAAAAAATGATTTCTAATAGAATGTAAAAATACAAAATAATATAATCGTATCTCAGTATAAAAGGTTTTTCTCTTGAAATCTAATAAGAAAATAAATCTGTTGTTATGATCTTTTTTAATATAATATACTAGATAGAATATTTCAGTCTGTGGATACACAGTAATGATCTGTAGTTTTTAACATTAGTCTCTCTCAAACTTCTCTTTTTGAAGCGAAGTCCTTTTCTTAGATGTCATTAATCAAGTCATTTGAATGGGATCTAATATGCTGTAGTGGGGCCCCTTTAGGAATTTAAATATTATACTGACAATCTAACAACCTAACATGAAAACATCACATAGCACTATCGATGGCACAGACGTCGAGTTATCGTCCTTGTATGCTACCTTGAGTTCACCTCATGCAGGAATGTTCAAAAACTACACAGCCTTACAAAATGCAGACTATGATTAATCTCTTTGCCCTGAAATATCCTCACACTGAGCATGGCATGATTTATGTGGATATTACTCTCCAAAGGAACACATCGCATCCACGGTAGCTGGCAAACTCCCAGAATATAAACCCTTGCTGAAGGGGTTCAGGTGGGACATAATTTAGGTGTGCTAATAATACACTATAGATTTTATTTTAATTACAAGTAAGACTAGATTTTGCATTCTGTCATGCCTACAATTTGGTCATATATTAAATGTATAATGACATGGGTTTTAGTGTCAGTTTACGACAATCTCTGGTACTTAAATCCTCAATTACTCTTTAGATACCAGTGTTTATTTCTTATGAAACACATTTGAACATTTACAGTATGTAGTTAAACTACGTTAAAAAAATTATAATATCTAGACAGTAACTGTAGTAGTGTGTCTTCTGTCTTCTATCCTTTTATATAAAATCATTACACACACACACAGACACAGACACACACACACACACACACACACACACACACACACACACACACACACACACACACACACACACACACACACACACACACACACACCAGCCCTTTCCCATTAGATTAAACTTGGTTAGTGTTATTACTACTCTTTACATAAATACATTGATGCCTTTTTATTATTGTCACTATTCTATAGAAAGTTAGTCTCTTATCTCTCTAGTGCATTTGCATTGGATCAGCTGGACAGGATAAGCCCAAGCTGCACAATTGACACAGCAAAAGAGAAACTAAGACTCAAAGAGAGCAAAACTTGTCAGACAAAGTGTTGCATTATCAGCCCAATCTTTTAAACACATATGCATAATACAACTGGCTTGCAGTGGAAACCCCTGAACATTGAATCCCCTTCTTTCTCTGTATTGATGAATTCCCTTATCTCTCCCCACCAGTCACACCAAAAAGAAAAGACATGGCTAGGCTTTTGTGTGCCTCATAGAGCCCCAGTTTTGTTTCACAGAGTTTTCTCTGCCTCACTTGACACACCACAATTTTTGAACCCCCACAACCACCACCACAAAGCATTATAGTTTTCCCCTGCTATTATTCTCTAACCAGATTCCCTGTGTTTGTTTTTTGATGGGGCGGTGGATGTGGGATGAGGTGGGGGTGAGGTCTCAAGAGAAGAGGCTGTAAGCAATGTTTGTTGTGTTGTGTCAGGGGTTTTGGTTTCAAATCATTCAGATAGCAATAGGCCCAATGCTGATATTAATAAGATAGAAACTCAGTAGTCAAAGTATCAATTGCAAAACAGCCCACATTCAAGTCTCCTTTCCTGTCACTTTCCCCTCCTTTATTCTGTGGGATTCAACAAATAATCACAACTGACTCCTTCCAAAGAGTACGAATTCCACTGAAGCTTCTAAACAACTAATAAAATAATAAGATCAGGCCCAGCTCATCTATCACCCTTCTGCTCAAAGAGACACACTGGGGCTTCGTGTGAAGGTCTCACAGGTCTCACATTGTTCCTAATTGAATTTAACCTATTAAGCATGGAAACAAAATATAAAACTCACCACCATTATTTAATTGAATTTCTTTCTTTGTCTCCTGTTTAACATTTGTGACTTCAGTCTATAAGATTTTTAATTTATAGATCACAAATAAATGTCTACAATATGAAATGGACAATGTATAGTCATACCATCAAAAAACGTTGTACTAGGATGATTACTAAGAGTGGCACAAATCCTTATAAATATGCTGCAGGGTTTATTTATTTATCAACTCTGTAGACATGCATGCATTTTGCAAAATTAGAATTTTATTTTACTGTGTTAAAATCATAATGAACATGCATCTGCAAACAGAAATCACATCACTCACTCACTCTCACTAATTTTCTACCGCTTATCCGAACATCGGGCATCGAGGCAGGATACACCCTGGACGGAGTGCGACCCATCGCAGGGCACACACACTGTCATTTACTCACGCAATCACACACTACGGACAATTATCCAGAGATGCCAATCAACCTACCATGCATGTCTTTGGACCGGGGGAGGAAACCAGAGTACCCGGAGGAAACCCCCGAGGCACGGGGAGAACATGCAAACTCCGCACACACAAGGCGGAGGCGGGAATCGAACCCCCAGCCCTGGAGATGTGAGGCGAACATGCTAAGCACTAAGCCACCGTGCCCCCGAAATCAAATCAGTGTCCTTTTTTTTTTGCCCTTCATCCTTTGGCCCCTTTCTGTAGCAGCACTGGTATCCATTGGCATTAAGACTGGCATGCCATAGGGTAAGACATGCTTGTGTATAGAAAAACAATCTCTCAATCAAGTGAACACCTGGGTGGCCAATTAGCTGTAAAAAAAAAAATCCTAGATGTCATCAACCATCGTAAGAGGAAGCACATTTTGTGACTCTTGTATGTTCAGCAAATTTTACTTTTCCCTTTTATTTGGTTTCATTCATGGTCTGTCACCATTATTTGAATACAAAATGAAGGATTGGTGCACTACCGCTCTGAATGTTCATCACAAATAAGTACCGTATTCTCCATTTTCTCTGCAGTTTGCAAAGAATCCACCTAGAATATTTGCAATTATTGAATAGATGAAACTTGCTGACACTAGAACAACACCACCATGCTCAGCCATGGGGCAGTCCTCCATTCTGCACTATGGATCGTTCAAATGAGGTCAGGTCTCCAGCATTATGACTGCACGACGAGTCCCTGAGGCTCGGTACGGCTCTAATTAAGAAACCTGTGAGAGCCTGTACTCATCATGAGTTGCCGGAGGTTGGAGCAGAGGAAGGATAAGATATGCCCTCACACCAAATAAAGAGCAGAGCAGAGAGAAGAAGCTGGAGATGATCCAAAAAACATGAAGTTAATGGAGATGAAAACTAAATTATGGTTGCATGGGTGAATAGTGGAGTGTTTGGGGGATTATTATTTAGTAAATAAATCAAGGATGAATGCTGCACCAGTTAATTGGAATATGTTATGGAATGCAATATACTGATATATTCATGGATACACATGGTTTTGTGATAGGCAGGCGCTCAACTCAAGCCTGGCTGCATTTCAGAGGAGAGGGAGCATGTGCAGTCATTTTTAATGATGGGGGTCTCTTCAGTTTGAGATGGAATTGTGCCGGACTAATTTGTGTGTGCAGGGACGTACGTGCTCGGAGTGGGGCTGCATGCACGAGGAGGGCTTTGTGTCTGAGGCCACGACTGAGGTCAACCTCGTGGGGCTCCGCTTCGGGACTCCAACAAAAGCCATGGCAGGATAATCCACCCGAGGACAAAGTGTGTGATTAGCATGTGAAAGCGGCCTGGTTCTGGCTCGGCAGTCAGGAGAGGCAGAGGGAGAGGAGTGCTGGTCTACAAGGCCTGTAGACTCTTTGAGAAGAGACTTTAGATGCACAGATCAATGCAACAGAGTGCAAACAAAAGAGTCCGATTGTGCTGCTGTTGATATAAGACAGTGTGCTGGTTTACGCTGGTTTTTGCATAAAGATTTGCTTTATGTGAAATGAGAGAATGTAGATCAAGCTAGGTATAAAAGTGTGTGTGTGTGTGTGTGTGTGTGTGTGTGTGTGTGTGTGTGTGTGTGTGTGTGTGTGTGTGTGTGTGTGTGTGTGTGTGTGTGTGTGTGTGTGTGTGTGTGTGTGTGTGTGTGTGTGAGGGAGCATTTGGGCAATGCGAGCAATAGGATCTATGGCAAATCCCAAATCCTGTTGTGATGACTAAACTGCCTATTGAGGAGTTGCAGTCCTAAGCTCCCAGCATGTAGATTTTCGTCCTTTTCACAAATTCTCAGTGTCCTGCAAATGAAGAGGATGAGCCCAGCTCTTCTGTGTAAACCCTCTCCCCCAGTCCTCCGCTTTAGAGCATTTGTTTTGTCTGGAAAGCAAACTCCTCCTGCTAAATCTCTTCTTTTCCATGTCTGGACTTTGGATGGTTTAAGAAGAAGGATAGCTTCAGATGCTTCAGCAGATGCTCAAGAAGAAGATCTCCACTTCAGCCTTCTCACTCTTATGCTATCACCACTTACGCTACAAAAATTCACACAAGCATGTGTATTCTGTGTTTGTAATGCATTAGTAACCTGCAAATAATTACTGCTTTGTCTTAACTCTGTGGCCTCAGAGGTCAACTAAGAGGTCAGGAGTTCAGCATGCTGCCACACTCACCCAAAACATTTACACACACTTTTGTATGTGATACTGTTCTTTTGTTTCAATCGTGTGTGCTTATTGTCTTGTTATATTTTACAAGCCTATTCTTTCCTGGACAAGACTATTTAGAGGGAGCCCAATTTCCCTCTGTGCTGTCTCTAATTTAGTGGGGTGTAAGTCAGGTCAAAGCTGTAAGTAAGACATCTGTATCATGGGGTACAATGCACTACCTTTGTCATTAATGAATACCTATAAGATCCCATAGCAACTGATGCAAGAGAGCCAGCTAGAGGAAAAGCACCAGATTTCAAACGACAGTGTGGTCAGATGACTTCAGGACATATTATCACCATCATGGAGAAATTACCGATTCAGTTATAAAAAAAAACTGTCTTCAGTTCTCATTGCCCACATGTTTTACAAGCAAACATTAAAATGGACTTATCCAATTATGCAATGCTTATATATGCATTTGAATGATAAACTAGAGAGTTTACCTATGAAATATGAAAATCAAAACTGACAACAATACTTATGCTTTAACATAAAGAGCTAAGATAATAGGAATAGATAAAGAACATGATTATGAAATGCATGAAAGTTTACTTAACCTATCTTTATTTAATTATGAGACCATTAACCATATAACTAAATAGCAAAACTTTAAATAAACTTGCTAATCTACAATGTGTAGCTTTCCAGATTAGCACGCTCCGATGTTACTTCTCAGTGCTCTTATAAACCTACATAACAACAACTGAAATTCATAGACTTAATTCCTTTTGCTTTATCTTCATTCGAAGCTGCATGAATTCTCTTCTCGCAAATTTATTATTTGTCTGTTTGAGAGTCCAAATGAATGTGATACATACTATGGCCATGGGCAAAAAACAAGAATTAAGCCAAATATAGTCACCCAAGTCCCTTGCCTCTGCGCTCTCACCTTGGAGATGAGGCTACATATTCATCCTCTCTACCTCAGGGAGCTGAGGTGGCAACAGAATGGATTTCTTAACTAGAAGAGATCATCCATCTTGAGTGTGTGTGTGTGTGTGTGTGTGTGTGTGTGTGTGTGTGTGTGTGTGTGTGTGTGTGTGTGTGTGTGTGTGTGTGTGTGTGTGTGTGTGTGTGTGTGTGTGTGTGTTTTGTTGTTGTTAGCTGAATAAAGATTTAAATGTGTGTGAATCAGCAGCAGATTTGAGTTAAGGAAGCTAGCAATTAGGTTATGAAGTTCTGATCTGTAAGCCAGTGTGTGTTGCAGTGTGTGTTAATTGAAATAACGGTTCTAAGTTAATAACACAGTTTGGCTGGTGCTGAAGTAACAGTTTAAAAAGATATCGGTTTTTTAGACCCGTCTATGTAAAGTTATTTTGAGACATTCAGGAGTTTACTTCATGTACTTTGGATTTCATATAATAAAGTGCAAATAAAATACAAATTCCTTTATCTGTATTTCTTTGCTTTACTCTTGGATATTTATGTAACAGTTCCCTCTTGTGGTAGTGCAGGTTTTGAAGTTACTGTATGTATGGAGTTCACAAAAATTATTTATTTAATTAATTAAATAATATAATTAAACTAAAAATATACTAGAACAATTGTCTAGGCTAAATTGTCTCTAGGTGTGAATACGTGTTCAGGGAATTGGATCTGGATGCAGCACAACCCTGAGGATAACACTGTTAGCTTTAAAGATGAATTAATCATATTTAATTTCATATTTAATACATATGTCTATCAGTAGTACACAGATTAGATGTTGGTTATGGTCCCCAAAGGTTCAGACATGTATAGTGTACAGTACAGTATACAGAATATACTGTATACTTATGTATACATACACATACATGTGTTACTGTATACAGTGACCGCTTTGCCCTAGATGGGTTTGTGGTGTATCCGGAAAACCCAGGGTGAGATAATCTGTTACACTCGGTCAAACCTATGGACAATTTATTTGGCCTTCTGACATGTTTTTAGGAGGTTGGGTTTAACTCGGGAAAACCCATGCAGACATGAGGAGAACATGGGGAACTCATGGGGATACAAGGAGCCAAATTTAGACTTTTTTAGGAGCTGATGATTTCATTACATAATTAATGTAAATTACATAACTGACAGATTAAACATGATCGGTTACAGATTTGCTTGAACTTTTCTAGATTTTTTTACACAACACCAATACCACAGCTTTTTCTTTCTTTCTTTCTTTCTTTCTTTCTTTCTTTCTTTCTTTCTTTTCTTTTTCTGTTTCTTTCTTCTGCACGTTATTCACAATAGACACACTGTTACATCCTATTTTCTCTATTTCTTATGCCACAGACAGACAAAAAGCATCTCTCTACATGTTGCACTGTGTATGATTATATATGAGACCATCGGTGTCATGACAGATTGTTGAAAAAGCTGAATTTTATATTATAAATATGATCAGTTCTGTGATGCATCTCAGTCACTTTTTGGAAATATTCACTGTATTTGATCACGCATAAGAATATAAGTAACCACACTTCAACCAGGTGGCAGACGCAAAGGCACTACATGAAAAGATCAGAAACACAGGAGGTAATGTACAGTTTATCATCTCTGTGTACAAAGATGATGGCTCAATTCCATTTTTCTCGAAAATGATGTGTATATTTCAAGATTCATAATGGCACAAAAAAAAATTACCTCTATTCTGTTTTTCATTTCTTTGCCCACCTTAAAACTATAGGCACATAAAATGGTGTGAAAAAGTGTTTGCCCCCTACCTTATTTTTTGCACATTTGTCACACTTTACTGTTTCAGATCATCAAACTAATTGAAATATTACTCAAAGTTAAAACAAATAAACACAACATGCAGTTTTTAAATGAAGGTTTTTATTATTAAGGGAAAACAAAATCCAAACCCACATGGCCCTGTGTGAAAAAGTGTTTGCATAAAAAATCAGGAAAGGGAAATATACTGTATATATTGTGTATATTGATAAGTCATTGTGGTTTTGGTGCCTAGAAATTTTACAAGGAATTTGTTTTAGTGGCATACACTTATGATAGATATATAGTATTGTAAATTTTAAGTTCATATTATTTAAATTAATTTTAAACTTTAATTGTGTATATTCATTTATTTACTTTTATACTTTCTTCTTCTTCTTCTTCTATTTATTTCTTTTTCCTCTCTCTTCTGTTTCCATACTTCTTTAAAGCTGCTTTGAGACCATGGAAATTGTTAAAAGCACTATACACATAAATTGAATCGAATTGAAATACTCTTCTAATACATAGAGACAACACACAGACAAATTGAAAAAGAAATTGAAAAAAAACCCCTGTATAGTTGTGCTATAGATAATAAAATGGAATAGAATAGAATAAGATGCTGGGATGTACTAGGATGGAGGAGGTATCAAATAAATGTAAGGTTATTGCACATTGTTATTGTGTAATGGGGGAGCATTTAACTGTCAATGGTTGTGCTGGTTTTTGGGCTCTGTAAAGCACCGGCCAGATGGTAAAAGTTCAAAAAGCATATGACTTGGATGTGATTTTCTGAGCCCTTTTCCTCACTCTGGATATATACAATTCTTGAAGGGTGGGCAGAGGAACACCAATAATCCTTTCAGCAGTCTGAACCATTCTCTGTAGTCTTTTGATGTCTGATATTGTATCTGAGCCAAACCAGACAGTTATTGATGTGCACAGAAAGGATTCAATGATGGCTGAGTAAGGAAGGTTTACTCAGCTAACTGACTAAGGAAGTACATCCTTTGTTGGGCCTTTTTTTTTTTTTAAACAATGGTGATGTGAGTTTCCCACTTCTTCAGGTCCTGGGAGATGGTAGAGCCCAGGGACTTAAAGGCCTTCACTGCAGCCACAATACTGTCCATGATGATGAGAGGGAGCGTACCGGGGGGGGTTCTCCTGAAGTCCACCATCATCTCCACTGTTTTGAGCGAACTGAGCTCCAAATTGTTGTGACTGCACCAGACAGCCAGCTTTTTAGCCTCCTGTCTGTAGGCAGTCTCTGTTCTTGATGAGGCTGATGACTGTAGTGTCAGAGGGGTCATTAGAGGTGCAGTCATTGGTGTACAGGGAGAAGAGCAGTATGGAGAGAGTGTAGCGGATTTCACCCAGCACCACAAATGACACACCGACTCCAGGCTCTTTGGTGAATCACGTCTGCAGTTTATTAAACAAAAGACACGGGATCACACACACACATCCTCTCACCAACAGTCTGTCTGACTCTCTTCAGTCACATGTAGAACTGAGAGTCAGACACAACAGCGCCTCTAAGTGACGTCACACCAATGTAAACTCATTTTTTACAAAGTACATTGTTTTCTTTCCTTGTGCTATATAACAAAATGAAAATTATATGGATTGATAAGAAAAACATGAAATTACAAAAATAATTAAATACATTCAAATGAAATCTCTTTCAAACTAAAAGACACTAAAGTTTGCTGGAACACAAAACTCAGAACATTACAAGAGCACAACCTTGAGGGCTGCCAGTGTTGGCGGAGCGGCTGTTTCGCAAGAAATTTCCCAAGTCTCACTAGCTGCTGCATATCTGTTAGAAAGCTGGTGATCCACTTACAGATAGAGCTAGGAACAGAGAGCTGGTCTAGTTTGGTCTGGAGGAGTGTCGGAATGATAGTGTTGAAGGCTGAACTGAGGTCTACAAAGAGGATCCAAACTGAAGTCCATGATTTATCCAGGTGTTGCAGGAGGAATTGCAGTCCCAAGTGTATTGCATCATTTACGGACCTGCTTGAGCAAACTGCAGAGGGTCCAGTAAGGGTCCAGTGAAGTCTTTCAAATAAGCTTGAAACCAGTTTTTCTTTATGACCACTTTATGACTACAGACGTCAGCACCACAGATCTGCAGTTGTTAAGTCCTGCTATCTCGGGTTTCTTTGAGACAGTGATGATTGTTGAGCATTTGAAAGAAGACACAGACTTTACTATCCCTAAAGATCAACTGGTCAGAACTATAAAGTTAGTAACAATTTAATTAAAAGAAAGGATAGGTCATTCAATAACAATAGTTTGAAAAATATAAGTGGCTAGAATACAACAGATCCTTAATGTTTGTCAGGAAATTTGCACTGGAATGATTTAGGGACTGGAGATCTGCTTTAGAGACTGGACAATGCAAGTCAGAATCACATTGAGATCTTGACATATGCATTTACAGTAAAAACATCACTTCATTGTTTGAAGTATAACCTGATTGATTTTTGAGAAAACCGTTATAATGCTTTGCATAGTATAACAGATATAACCTCCACATTAACCCGACTTCATTTTGGACACATGTTGAGACATAAGATTTTAAATACAAAAGATGTTTTCAGGAAAGTCCTTCAAACTCATATTGAAAGTGAAACTGACGTGACATACGGCTAAGTATGGTGACCCATACTCAGAATTGGTTCTCTGCATTTAACCCATCCAAAGTGCACACACACAGCAGTGAACACACACACACCGTGAACACACACCCGGAGCAGTGGGCAGCCATTTATCTTGATGGAGTTATATGTTACATCTCAGCACAAAGCCGAAATGAGATGATGTGGTATCAGATTTCTGTGTGTTGTACACTGTGTACACTGCGTCCTTCTATGTGGCAAATAAAATTAGAATTTGAGGTCATGTTCATGAACAACGTCTGAAAGCTACATAGTGCCACCTTGTGTCAGAGCTGAGGTGCGTTTTCTTTTTGAATTGTGACCTGTATGAACAGGGATGTGTAGAAACATACTGATTGTACTCATGCACGGGTCATAGTCATACATTAATCTGGCAAATAAAAACTCTACAAAAAAAGCTACTATACATTTAAATATTTTATTTTTTTCTAGAAATCTAAATGCCACATTGGTTTTGATAATAAAACATTTATTGGTCCAGTCTCCAGTCTTTTTGTGTGTGTGTGTATATTCAGCAGCTGTCTTCCTCTAAAATGTCTGGATGTTCTTCCCAGAACAAATCTCCAATTATATCACAATTAAGAGCTGTAACTTTTCTTCTGCTCCGTGTAAAAGTGACCTCTTTTTCTCCTTCCTTGGGCAATGAGATTGTTTTAGTTGACGTTTCATCAACCTGTATGGTGTTTATGTAGAAAAATAAATAAATTAATGAACGAATAAATGCATTAAAAATGATCAAGCTTTCTATTATTGCTACTTACCTTTTCCCAAATCAGTGTGGTGCCTTTTCTGTGTAGAGCTGATTCCTTGTTGTAATTTATATTAAACTCTGAAAACAGCATTTCATTCTTATCTGCAGACAAACTTCCCTGAAACATCATAAGAAAAATATTGATAGTAATATTTGGCAAGTGATGAGTCAGAAATAAAAGAAAAATTAAAACTGCATTAGCTTGAAATGCAACAGCATGATTTCTACCACATTTTATACATAGTGAATCATTTGGAAGGAATCAATTTACTTCACATAATTCATAGGACTAAGACATGTTCATTAGTATCAATAAATTCAACTGGCTTGGCTGTAATCATACATTTAGTCTCTCCTCTGCTTGAGTTGTAGAAAGTCCACCCTTTTGCACCAGCGTCCAAAAAGCAGTGTTGTACAAGTTATTAATGTGACCTGCAAGTTAAATGGAAAAATGATGATTAATAACAAGAGTAAAAGGAATATCCATTATTTCTCTTATCCATCAAAGGCTATATATCCAAAACTTTATCTTCTGCATCTGCCTGTTGATCAGAGAATTCATTACCATAAATATATTTTTGTCAGAGAAATATGTTTGCAATAAAAAAAGCTCACTCACAGTCTGCCTGTCTCCAGCTTAAGTAATCTTTCAGATTACGGTTGGTCGGATATAAGACAACTCTGCCATCGAAGCCCGGAGGGTAGAGCAGCGGCTGCTCTCCAAAATACTCCTTCCAGTAGAACACATAGCTGGAGGAGAACTGTGATGCCACATGGGTCATCAGTTTACTATGGGAAGAGAACAGAGGAAGTGCATTGAAGGTTGGACAAATAATACATTTTCATTTCATTTACATTTCTGGCATTTAGCAGTCATCCTTATCCAGAGTGACTTACAATTTTTATTACAATTTATACAGCTGAGCAATTGAGGGTTAAGGGCCTTGCTCGGGGGCCCAGCAGTGGCAGCTTGGTGGACCTGAGAAGCCCAGTGGGCAAGAAAAACTCCACTGTGCTGCACATTTTGTTTTCTGGAACCTGAAGCATGACTGACTAGGCTAAAAAGTAGCAGTTAAAGTAACGTAATTTTATACAACTTTTCCGAGCATGATATGTCGATTAGAAACTTTTTCTACTATCAGTGGATTATGTGATGCTAGTGAAGAATTGAAATACATCACTAAACTATGACTGCAGTAAATACATATTATTGTATTAAACACCGCAACACATGAACATTGTTTTTTTTTTCAGGCCACTCTACATTTTTGCTAGTTCAGTTCAAAACTGTTATATGTTTTGACATGATTCATTGTGGCTTCCCCTAACAGGAAAACCAAATGAAGAAGAGTTCAGAAAAGTTTCGTGTCATTTTAGGAATTTATTTTACCTTCCTCTTCTTTTGAACCAGTTGGATGATCTCTTAAATACAAAGCTGAACTCATCACTCTGTCCATAAGCTATAGCAATGTCCTCCAGATCCTCCATGACAGAGCGAGCACTGCCGGCCATCAGGCCTAAAGCTCTATCGTCATTGGGTTTCATAAAGTTGTGCTGCTCAGCAAACCTGAAAGCAAAGAGTCATTCATAATCAGCAAAAATATCCTCATGACAGAGATGATTAATTATACAGTATCCATGTCATATATTATAAAAAAAAATACAGAGAATTCAGACAGCATTCATGCTGAATAGTTGCAGCTGGGTTCATACAGTAAGTGACCCCAAAATGGCATGAATTTGTGACAACCCCAGTCCTTGAATAGCCAAAAGATGTATGGGGTCACAATACCTAGTTTGGCATCGCCTGTGCTGGAGGATGATGAACACAAATTAAGCTCTAAAGAGGATGCACTATAGCAGACAAGTACACATACAAGATGTTTTAGACTTCCAACAGAGTTTTAGACTGAGGGTATCTTTAGTCTGTGACTTAGAATTCAGTGACACTTTAAAACACTTTCGTACCTTGCTTTAGATAACGGCATCTTCCAAACACTATAAATGTAAATGGAACAATACAGGAGTGTCTAATAAAGTGATCAGTAAGTGTACAGATTAATTCATTTTTTACCAGTGAGACATGAAATACTTTGTCAGCATCACTGCCATAAAGCTCCTGTAAAACTGCTCACAGCATCAGGCAGGCTACAATCGCTAACTGTGGAGAATCGCCTACATGGAGAAATATTAAGTAAATTCACTCAGAACCTCGGTTCATAACAGCGGTATCTACAGAAGATCTCAGTAGAAAATGTCAGCTCAAATATAAAGAATCGACTCCCAAAAAGCATGTTACAATATTAGGTATTTTGAGACATAAAAGGTTATTTTTGTCTAACTATGACTAAATGTCATAGTGGGTGAGTACGTGAATGAGTGAGTGAGCGCATTTCATACATCTCTATAAACGCCTCATACACGAGAGGCGTCACTCAATGAGTCGACTCAATGAGTCGAGCCGACTCGACCGCGAACGACACATCACGAGCGAGCAGTGAGGTGTTCACTTCTTAATTAACCACTGTCGCATGTTGTAGCAAAATAGTACAATTTACTCGAAACGAAATGTCACTTACTTGTGAAAATTGCGGCCATCCAACCGAATGACGATGTAGCAGTTCCGTAAACATGTGTCATCTGTCTCAAAGCTGCGAACGTACTCAAACTTACTCTTCGCCATAACACAGCTTGTGCAAAACAGAGCCGAAGGGTCACTGCTTCTTTTCGCTAAATTTCCAAACAACGCAAAGATCTGACTCAGCATGGGACGTTAAGAGGGAATAGAAAAGTGAAGAATCCTTCAAAGCTCGTGGTAACCTTCAGTACCGTAGTTCATCTAGATAACTAGACATTTAACACACTTTAGTTAAATGATGACATCGTTATTGTTAAAGCTCAGTTTCAGACTGGACCCTAAACTGAGATTTGGGACCCTCAAATAATCACGTAATAATACGGCATTCACTAAGGAAATAAGTGCCTGCTTAATATACACCGTGGTGTAATTTGTATTGGTCCGTCAGCCTGTGCGTTCGTACTAAAACGAGGATCTTAAAATATTCGTTCCGGCATGTGCCTCCTGCAATGCGTATATATTTTTGATTGCGTATAGCCTTAAATGATTTTAAACTTGCATTGATTAATAATTAAAAATACCTCATTTATTGTATCACAAAAGACGAGTAGCCTTTGTATTCTCTTTTGCCATAAGAAAGACTTTGCTTAATAGAAAAAAATATAAAGGAAATGTTCATATTAAATGTAAATAGGATCAGTGCAGGTGTTCAAACTAAAATCACACAAGGCAACATGCTGGATTTACACAAACAAGTTCACAACACACGTTTCTAGACATTAATTCAGTCGATCTTTAATAAGAAAGTCAAAATGTTATATGTGTCACTTTATACACAATCTATACTTCTCTATATAAATAACATCTAAACATAAAAGTATATATTTTTACGATAATACATTTGAAGGGTTTTTGTAGCTACATGAATGCAAACTAACAAGCATGGATTGTAAAAGTTATATGAGAGATGAGGTACACATTCTCTTCAGCATCTTCCATCTTTCATGATCAAGATGTCTGTGTTGGTTTGCCTAAAATCATACAGTCAGTCAGTATTGTGGCACTGCAACATCATTACATAATTTACAGACAGGTGACTTTGATCAATAAAGACAAAAAAATAAAAAGAACCAGTTTATTTTGTTTAGACACTACTTTCATTTTATAATAAATCTAGTAGATTCCAGTGTTATGTGTGACTATACTCACAGGCGATGTACACATAGAGCACACTCATTGACATAGGTGATGCCATCACTTCCACAGACTGGATCGTAGTTAAGAGGGCATGCCTGAGTCAAACTCATTCCCCCACATGTGGGCTATGAAATTGAAACACGAGCCTTTAGAGATAACAGTGAGTCATAAATAAGTAATTATGCGTTGATAATGGGCAGACATGTATTACCATTCGGTACCTTGTTGACTTGTCTTCTGCATCTGGAAAATAATAATGGAATTACACAAAGCCAGATTACAAAATATGATTTTGAGAAGTTGAATAGGTTTAGAACATGAATCAATTATCACTATTTGAGTATAATACAGAATTGCTGAGAGACATATTATTTAAAAAGGATTATTTAAATGTTATATTTTTATTGGACATATTTTTATTAACATACATTCCCACCTTAAGTTATTAAACCTTTGGTTATTATTAAGCTTAAAATTTAAGTTAATTATAAAGTCATCATCAACAATTTATCATTATACGCAGACTTACCCACAGAAAAGATGAGAATCAGGCACATCAGTAACAACACAGTTTTTGTCATGTTGACAAAATATTGATGTGAAATTTTGAGGTCTTGAGTTTCTGACTGATTACGCTTGCTGTGTTGGATTATATCCCAGATACTTCAGGAGTTTGCCTTTATATAAATAAAACTGGATGTTGTGTTGCCAAAGTTGTGATGCTGACCACCTGTTGTAGGTTATTTATCTCTGATGGGACAAAGGTGCTGATATTTCAACACCCGGGGAACCCAACCTACCTCTCTATTGTCCATCTCTTTATTATGGGATGAACATTCTGTCTGGCCAGAAAATTTGCTGACCACAATCCAAAATGCAGCGGTGTAAATAACATCCCCAAAAATAGTTTAGGCAAGTGATTTCTGCAAACCTACATACAGTGTATCAGTTCTAGTATTCATGATCAGATGCTTTAAAAGCCTTTTTATGCATGCTTATTCAGGATCACATGCTTTCTCACACACATTTTTTTCTGAACAGGATTCCAACCATGTTCTTGGACATGTTAGTGTTTTCCCTCCTATATTAATTAGCTGATTAGTTGAAGTGTGTATGTAAGAGCAGAGAAGCACTAAATGTGCAGAGAAACATTTCCAGGACCAAAGTTATAATCTTGTGTAATAATGTAATGTAGAATACTTGTGTTTGTGTTATTGCAGTATATATGACTTCTCGGCTTCCGTATTTTTCCTACTCTGACTGTGTTAATTGTCAAATCTCACTAAATAGAGTGCTAAAACATTATTAGTCTTAATGATTTATTAACCAGAGATATTTAAATGCTTCGTTGTTGTTTAATGGTTGATTACGAAGTTATCCAGGTTCCAGTTTCATTATAAACAGTATTAAGGCTGCTATTTTTAGCACACTATTTAGTGCCCTAGCAAGAGGATTGGGACGAAGCCGAGGTCAAAGGCACGAGCGCTTTCAGTAGGCAGGTTTTCGGTGCTTCTCTTGTGTGTAGACATGTTTAAACTACGAAATGCGCTTCGAGGGGCGACCTTTAAAGCCGACAACTTCATCTTTTGCAAAACTGGAAGCGAGGTTTGTTGATAATACCGTGTTTCATTGCTCGACATCAGGATTGTGTGCGCGCGCGCGACTGCACGTGGGTTTATAAACAACACAGGTTTAAAGCCACGTAGAGCAGCTTTTTATTACCTTTTATCACGACAACCCAAAAACAACTAGGCGTGGCAGGGTGGAGAAGAAAAAACAACAGCATCGTTCCTAAGTTGGCTTTAATGTCCGTTTGTACGAGCAACAAACATGACTGGTGTTTTAAACCAACTCTGATAGTGTGGAGAATCTGTGCAGAATTTCTGACAGCATTTCCTCTTTAGGTGTAAGGACATTATGGCGTTTTGTTCCTCTTTGTAAACGTTCAAGAGAATGTATTTTGAAATGACAGAAAGCCTGAACTTTGTTCTTCCAATGAAGGCACTGTGGGAGGCCCAGAGATGTGTAGGTTTATAATTAACATGACAGGAAGTTTTAGGTGGTGTTTTACTGAACTTAGACTTGACTCAGTACCTGACTACAATAAGCACTTTATTTATTTGTTTGTTTGTTTGTACATTCATTCATCACCAGTAACCCCTTTTAGTCCGCTTAGTGTCGTGTTGGAACTGGGAACTTGAAGTAATTTATACTGAAGTGCGTGTCCCTTAGTGACACTTGTTTTTGGATTGTGTAGGAAACCCTTCCACAATCCCACTAAGGAATGTGTCCTAGTTTGCACGGGATAACTTGAAAACACAAGATCAACTATCAAAGTTGGTCTTACCTTGACAGGGGGTTGTCCTTCGAAGTCCCTTGGTCTTCTAACAAAGGATCCTCTTCAAGTTCTTCTACCTAATCTAATGTTTGAATCTTTTTAGATGAAGGAGTCAGACTTAAACCTTCTTGTCTTTTCAGGGTCCTCACAATGGGAGGCCTTGTTTTTATTAAAATCAGTGTAATACAGATAAATGTGTGTAATATATGTAAAGTAAAATAAAATTACAAATAATGCAAAGGAAGTAACAAACCAAGAAACATTCTCCAAGTGTAGTTTTCTGCCTGCGTTTGTTTTCTGATGCACACTAAATAAGCAATGACTGAGTGTAACACGCACTGAGCTTGCTTACTATAGAATGCACACACAATCATTTTCCAGACGAGCTTATATACACTTTTCTCACTGTGACTACTAGGCATAGTATCTTCAGTCGCATCGACCTTTTCTTTCCACATCGGCTCTCGCTGATAACCTCATTGTGTGTATCAATTCTCCATTCCTTCACTTCCTATCAGTTGCTAAGTAGCCATATATGGGTATATATGTACAGTTAAGTTCCTGCATCTGCTAAGCTGTGGTTACATATTGTTTGTACCTGCGGTTTCAGTGTAGGTCACTAACAGGTCACTGTGTTCTTGCTCTAGAGCATCGCATCAAAAGCAAACATCACTATATGTGTGGGTGCAGCTTAATACAGTATACTATTGTCAAAGTGGGCCTGTGGTAGCCTAGTGGTTAAGGTGTTGGGCTACCAATTGGAAGGTTGTAAGTTCAATCCCAGGTATACCAAGCTGCCACTGTTGGGCCTCTGAGCAAGGCCCTTAACCCTCAATTGCTCAGCTGTATAAAAAAATGAGAGAATGTAAGTCGCTCTGGATAAGGGTGTCTGCCAAATGAAGTAAATGTAAAAGAATACATGATTAAAAGGTAAAGACAAACGTTCACAGTTCTCTTGAACTCCTGAAAAAGAAAACTTAATTATATGAATTATATTCTTCAGTCTTTTGAAGTCTTCTTCCAACTGTCTATGTACAGTGTCTGATCCTCAGTCTCATCATCTTGTTTAGAAGTTTAAATCCTTCACTAGTTTCACTAAACATTTTTTCTAGTTTAAGGATCTTTTCATCCATTTGCAATTGTTTTTTCTCCCTTAGTCTTTCTTTTACGTTTCTCTCTTTTAGGTTGGTTTAGTTCACTTTGCTTCCTTATTGGAATTTCATTCTTTTATTTAGTTTTCTGATTATGAAATACCGTGGCAAAGATCTCGTGAATGATTCGGGTGTGAGTAACTTACAACTTCATTCCATTTCACCTTTCTCTCTACAAACTCTATCCCAGGAATGATGGGAGTTATGCAGGAACACGTTCACAATTTCAGACAGATTAGAGTCACTAATCCAACTACCAGCATGCTTATGGAAGGTCTGAGGAAACCAGAGAACGTAGAGGACACCGAAAAACATACATGTGGAAAAGAGTGAAACCCCAGATAGACAGTAATCTAAGCTCAGGTTTGAACAAGTGATCCTGGAGCTGTGAGGCAACAACTCCACTCCCTTTGCCACAATGTCACCACTGATGGTGATTGTCTCAGTAATATCATGTGATTCTTTCCCTCAGCACTCCAGAGCCTCCATCTCAACTGGACCACAGCAACAACATGAAACTTTCTACGAATTTCGCACCTATTTCATCAAACCACACCTGAATGCAGCCTTTCACAAGCTGACCAGCGAGAAGATCCATTTGCGCACTGCACATTCTGAGCTTGTGGGCTATTGGAGTGTGGAGTATGGAGGCCTTAATCAGGTCTTCCACATCTGGAAGTATGGTGAGAGCAATTTCAACATGATAAGTGTGAGTTTTGCTATACTCACTACCAAACTTTTTTTTAATGATCTCACATTTATTTTAGAAAGCTATGCTCAGCGGGCAGCGGTCCGGGCAGCGCTAGCACAGGATCCCAACTGGATGGAGCAGTACATCTCTAAAGCTATGCCAATGCTTAGCTCCCAGGATAATGAAGTTACATATTTGGTGCCTTGGAGCAAGATCCAGAAGCCACCTAAAGAAGGAGGCAAGAATATAATTTTACAATTTTAAGGGTTTTTTTTTTGTTCATTTAACTGTTGGCAATTTATCATATGTTTAATCTTTTGATTATGTTTGTAAGGTGAAATACCAAACTCTGTCTTTATGTAGAATGTAGATGTATAAAATAGCTGACCAGTTTTAACCATGGTTAAGATGAAGCTTTTTGTTTTGAAACTCAATTTAAAAAATAATTTAAAAAATCTCTTATTTGAGAGGACATGGTTTCTGAATGGAAAGGCAAATCAATGTTAGAAATTTATCAGTCAGATGTATGGTGGAAATACTCCTACTCTAAACACTCTGCATACTGACTGACTTATAGTTTGAGTTTTATTTCAGTTGTCAGTAAATAAAGAGCTGTATGGTTTTCCTCAGGTGTGTATGAGCTGGCATCATTCCAGATGAAACCAGGAGGTCCAGCTGTGTGGGGTGAGAGTTTTCAGGGGGCAGTGGGCACCCATGCATCTCCAGGATATGCTCACCCTGTGGGTGTTTTCCACTCCGAGTTTGGACTGCTCAATAGACGTGAGTGTGATGTAGCAGTGATTAAATCTGTAGGCAAGGTTTAGCTCATGAGGGCTCAATAAGCATGATATTTTAGCTTAAAGTCTTATATTTACTTACATTTTTTTATGTCAACTTTTGTCCTCATGGCAATTTGAAAATATGTGTTTCTGTAAAAGGAGCAGTTTGTCATATTTAGAAACCTCTGCTGCATACAAGGCAAACTACAAATACAGTGAAAGCATTAACAAGGTGTTCATGTTTTTTAATTGACTTCATCCTGCTGTTGAAAGATGTGTAACTTGGTTGCCTTTAATGGAAAGTGGGCAGAGATGTTCTGCATTGTCGCAGTTGTTGGCAGAGCTAATTTCCAGACTGGAAAAATTGAAAAACTAGCAGGATACATGCTATGGTAATACGGACAATCAAATTTTTTCAGGATATTATCAGAATGATACAAATCTAATCCAATCTAAAAACCCTTTAAACATTACAAGCTGCTTTTTTAAAACTGAAAATCGATTTTCTTTATTTAAAGCATATAAATGTTTGTTTCTGTAACCTATTGTTTTTATTTATACTACAGTGCACGTGATGTGGTGGTACGAGAGCGCAGATCAGCGGGCAGCAGTAAGACACAAAGCCCACAGCGATGCTAGGGTTGTGTCCGCAGGTAACATTTATGTCCACAAAATGTCCTTTCCTACTGCCTGACAACATGTAACAGCAACTCAGATTAACTCCTTACACGGTGAAATTCTGTCACTATTTATTATATCACAACGTGATATAAAGCTTTCACACGCGATTTTTGATTTGTACTGTACTTACAGAGAACCTGTTCACTTTCTATAATGTGTTGAGCAAATCTATATTTTTTGTGTGTTTTCTCCACAGTGCGACGGAGTGTGACCTACTTGGAGTCACAAAAAAACAAGCTGTTGTTTCCCTGCTCCTACTCACCTCTTAAATGAACACTTAGAACTTTCCTAATACTACTGGTGATCAACTTTTATCATCCAATGATTAAATGAGTGCTGAGTGTAGCGCTGCACAACTCTCAGCTTAACTGGCAGGGATGTACTGGACGTCCTCAGTTTTGGTTACATTTCTGTCATTAGAAACACTATGAGCATGTATGAGATCGGCATCTACTTTATTGGTTTCTGAGAATGCATTCAGCATTTTTAGCTGTAGTCATGGTCTATATGTCCTGAGACTTATAACATTTCTGTTACATAGTTCTGAAAACCGTATGATTCCTGAACTGAGCTATGTTTTTCGCTTGCATGTATCTCAAGCATAATTTTGGTTCACCTCAAAAGTGCAACTAGAAAAATTTGTATTTAAAGATTCGAATCTAACCGCTAGCTGGTATCAGATTGCAAAATGTAAATGGATAAAACTACAATGAAAATCAAGGTTTATAGACATTTTTTTCAGACTGTTTATCTTTACCACTGTTTCATAAACCCACATCTTACACAACACAATCACACAGTGGCATTTGCTGACATCTGTTTTTCTCAGAACAACGCACTCGCTGGTAGAATGTTACCAAAAAAATTATAGGCTTTCAGCATTAGTAGTCTTGTCATGCTGAGCAACACCAGACATGTCTATAAAGTTCCTAGTCATTTCTAATATTTAACGATGTTCAAATGCACTTATTTGAATCAGTGTGTGTGTGTATATACAATCTCAAAATAAAAATCTAATTCTTGCTATATACTGGATTTTTAATTTTTTTTTTTGCATGATTACATTTTACGTCTCCTAAACATATCTCTATGCTTTAATTAAAATGTACATAAAATTTAATTTGGATAAAGTAGTACATTGATTAGGGCAGATTTACAACAATTATTTTAATAATAGCCTACATTAACATCTTATTAATTATTTATCTTTGCCTTCTTCATTTCATGCACATGCGCCATAGAGACATGCCTAATTAAAGTTTTAGGAACATTTCATCCAGTAATGAAAATACAGTGTTTTATGGTGTAGATTTGCCATTTTATTGTGTATTGTACAGTAACAGATGTTCCACAGCCATTTTTCATAAAAATCTGAAATGTAAACAGGTATTAAATAAAGACTGTTGCCATGATGAAATGATTTTCAGTTCAACTAGAAAAACACGGAGGTAAAACAAAACAAAAAAAAAAAACGTTTTTTTTTCTGTGGAAAATCCAGTGCAATAAATTTTAAAATGAACACATACAGTAAAGTGCTAGGAGTGAAAGGATGGACACTGTAGTCATAGACCATAGACCATTGAGAAGCTCTCTTCCACAATACTGATGGATCACTGGGTAGTGTATGTTTATACTCGATCCATAACACTGACTTCTATTGAGTATACCAGAAAGGTAATATGCCCGATGATTAGTGTGGTTTTAAAGGCCATGCACCTGTTCAAAACCTCTTTCGAATCATCTACTGAAATATCCTTCGGACTGCTGAGCACTTGTTTTTTCTGAGGTAAACATTATATTCTGTGACTGTGAAACTGCATCTCCTAAACATATCTCTATGCTTTAATTAAAACGTACAAAAGCAGCACTTTTATTTGTCACAACAATAAACACTTTGCGTCTCTCAGATCACAAAATTGAAAGACACTGTGAAGTACTGTTTGCAAGAATATTAAACGAAATAATGCCACATTGGACTTTAAAAATGGCAAAATTATAGTTTGTTCATAAATAAAGGCACATATTAATACAAAATCAAATTACCAGCAGTTTAGCTGTTGACAGAACAAATGATTCTTCATAATGTCATTTCTAGTTCAAATAAGAAATACACCCTGAATTTATTTTTACTATCATTTGCAATCCAATATTACACATTGTGCTTAAAAAGATTTGTCAACTCACAGATATCTAAAAAAATCATCGACATAAAGACAGACTTATTGGTCCTGGTCGTATAAGAACTGATCGAAATATTCAAGCTTCACCCTTATACATTTAGCATAGTGATTCAGACCTCACTGAACTACAGTACGTTTAGACTGAACTTGTTCACTTTTTTGCATTGACTTGCATCAAGTTTCTCAGCTATCGCATCTGTGAAAGCGTACGCCAGCGGCCTTAATCGGCTCGCTGAGCAAATTGTTTAGCCGACTGCTGCACAAAGACAAGAATGGCAATGTGAAATACATGAATTTCACTGCCTCCAGGTAACTCTAAGTGTAAGAGTCTTTGGCTCACACAAAACTCTCCTTGTGGTTCTCCTCGTCCTTTAAAGTTGCTGGCAAGCTGATCAGTGGAATGTTTACTACTGTTTCTTTACGCCGTATAGAGTGGTCACAGTGATCGTCACTTTGGTCCTTGGCAAAGTTAACAAACACCTACAAAAGAAGAATTCACATTTCAGTACAGGTATTTGGAAAAGAGAGTAACAAAGAAATGATTCTTACTGAAGATTAGAGAATTAAAACAACTTGACTATATAGATATGTCAGTGATCTTCTGAAGCTACTGAAATTGCCTACATTCTACATGAATGTGTAGTGCATTGTAAATATGTCTAGTAGTACACTGTGTGTACTGACTATGTATGAGCACATTGCATCTTTTCCACATTTGCACATTTCACCTGGTACTAAGCATTTTGCACATTTTTCACCTGTATGTAAATTGTTCTAATTTCTGTTTCTTAATTACTGTATGTAAATGGTTCTGCAATTTCTGGATCTCGCTCCCTAGAAGTTCACTCAACAAGGCACATGTGCTGTGGTGATGTGACAATAAAGGTGACTTGACTTGACTTGACTGGGATTAGCATTGCTTGTATTAAAGGTGCAGTTTGTAAAATCTTTCTAATTGCAATTTGTCATTTATATTGTACATTTAAGATTTTAGAGCTCCAGTATAATTTTATTTCTTATCATTTCAAAAACTCTGTGAACTGTGATCTCAAAAAAGCAAATAAAAAAAACAAAACTGTGATCTGCAATACTGCTCATCAACGAGTCTCACAAGAGTCTTTATTTTAGGTACTTCTGGCCCAGAATTTATAATCGCAAAGTCAGTTTACCACAGGACGTGACATGACTTGAGACTGGGAATGCTCTCACTCACTCACTCACTCACTCACTCACTCACTCACTCACTCACTCACTCACTCACTCACTCATTTTCTACCGCTTATCTACTGGGAATGCTAATCAGTGTAAATACAATCCTTTAAGATGTTTTTTTGATTCAAGATAAGATCCAGAACATTCCATATGCCGCTTCTGATACCTTTGTTTGAAATCTTTTTTTGAAAGGCTAAATCTTACCTGGTCCAGTGTGGTCTGGGAAACAGAGTAATCCTCTATCTGGAGAAAATCTTTGTTCTTAGCAAGAATGCTGAAGATGTGAACAAGGGAAGACAGGGATGAGGGCAGCTGGTACTGCAGCATGTTTCTGTGTTTCTCCTTCAGTATACTGCCAGGCAGCTCGATCTCAATAAACTTCATCACGGGTTGTAGGTCTGGTTTGGGTCCTGTCACTTTTAAGACGATTGTGTATCCGTCACCAAACCTATACAAGAACACACACACACACATCTGTGTTAAAGGATCTGACAATGAAATAAATGCAGTCTGGAGAAAACCATCAGTTTCTACTCATCCCTCTGATGTCTATTGTTTAAAAACTTAAAGGATATCATGCAATCATATTCACAAACTCACAGGACTGGCTATGATGAAAATTCACTGATATTGATCTCACCTGTTTTTTAGATGTTGGACGCTTCCTAGGCAGCGGAATCTGCCATTTACCATGATGGCCATCCTGGTGCACAGAGCCTCACACTCCTCCATGCTGTATAAAAATGGAGGAAAGATGAACGCATGACATGTGGAGGTTCTGTCCCTTTTTGTTGTTAGGCTGGAGTAAGGGTTATGTCTTGATAATAGCTGGATAGCAACAAATGAACTGAATGCACTTGAGTAGGAACCGTAAAAAACCCCACATCCAACCAAATTCACATTATTTCTTACTAGAAGTACTGTTAACATAATTCATCTGAGAGCTTTAAACCAGAGTAGCAACAGAACAGAGTACCGACATCCTTTACAGAAACATGCCAGTCGAATTATATCTGTGTGAGATAAGACAAGAATTTCAACAATTTCCTGTACTGAAAAATAAACACAAAAAAATGACTGTTTAATCAAACTCAGGTATAAAGGATGTCTAAGAGCACTCGTTGGGGCAGTCAGTAATGACTTATTTAGACAAAGCTGTCTGTAGATTAAGCTACATCTGCATAATTCATTCTGTCAGAAATGGGACTACTTTTTCATATATGCTCTTAGTTGTAGCCTGATGGCAAAAGGATCCCACATAAACACTAAAAAGTACACTGCTTTGCTCCAGTGCTGAAATGTCTAAAACAGCAGAAATTAGCTTTGTTAACATTCAGTGCATTCTCTTATAATATTCTCTTATCTGCTCGATAAGACTTTTATTCTTGAAGTGAAACGATTACAATTTTGAACTGTACTTTTAATGATGAACCACTGCCCTTAGACTTCCATTATAAAAGACTTTTGAAGAAGCAGGTCTTTTGTTACTTTTTCAGTACAGGCAAACATTCTGTTTACATCCTTGTTCACACTTATCCTGTAGATGTGGAGGATAGATATTAGGTTAAAGAATGATGGAGTACTCTTTTAAACATATCAACTATTTGTACAGTTCTATTTTTCAGTTCTCATACAGATTAGAGCTTGAACAGATGTATTACCTGTGTGAAGTCAGCACTACTGAGCGCCCAACCTTGATGATGCTGTGGATGCAGTTCCACAGAGCTCTGCGGGCCTTGGGGTCCATGCCAGTGGTGGGTTCATCCTAGGAGAAACAGCACACACACTGTTAGTACACAGATTTATGACAAAGCACCTACTCAGGAGCAGCACACTAAAAATGATCCAAAGCCTTTACTAATAAAATAATGTTTTTGTAGAAATAAAGTGTAAATACTAGAAAAACATAACTAGGGTTAATATTAGAAAAAAAAATAACTAGTGTTAATATTAGAAAGCAGTTTGTTCATCCTAATCCTCTTCCCTTAATGAGTGGTCTTTAGAATCACAGTTGATAATGCAACAAAACAGCTTTGGATTGTGTTGTTTTTGTTATCAAGAGCTTCGCAGACTGAGCACATGATCAGCCAGAGTGACAAAGCAGTATGACAGTATGAGCTGATTGTGCATGCCAGGGGGAATGTGGACATACCAGAAAGACCACTGGTGGGCCTCCGATGAGGGCTATGGCTGTAGAGAGTTTGCGCATGTTGCCCCCACTGTAGCTTCCAGCTGCTTTTTCAGCATATTTTATGAGGCCCAGCTTACGGATGCCCCACTCAGCCACCTAGACATACAATACACACAAAGTTTATATTTCATTTCTTTGTTTTCTAATGTTTATTATTACTATGTGATTGCCAACAACTAGGGGACGGTCTTGAAAATCTGAGGGCTCTTCAGAGGAAAGATATAAGAAGAAAAATTGTTATTCAGGGTAAATGTTTTTATTGTACTGACATTCACTTTCACTAGGGGGCAGGGTTGCATCTGCCAAACCAACATGTACAAAACTCTAAACTAAGGGCACACAGTCATGTGATGGCTAAAAGAATCAAAGAACAGAATGGAAAAGAAACTTTTACAATGTACTTGAGGGGCAGTGTTTCACCCATCTGTCTTATTTGGCTTTTATGTTTTTCTCACTGCTTTCCTCCAACAATACATTTTAACTCATCTGTTTTTTGGTTGTTTTCAAACATGCACAAACGCTATGACTCCTTCTCTGGAATTGACTTCAACCTTTGTAACATGCTAACTAGCAAAATACAGTAATGAAGTTTAATTAACTGTCATATGCAGAGACCCAAGCTGGTATATTAATAGAGAAGCAAATAAATTGTAAAAATAAAGAAATTAAAAAAACAAAACTTTTTATTGTAAATGGGTATAACTTCAAACAACTTTTGCCTGTATAGATCTTTTTTTTTTTTCCACATTATGGACTCACCTCACACACTTCCCCTTCGGGAACACCACGCAGGATGGCATAGAACTCAAGATGTTCTCTGCCTGTCAGCAGGTCATTGATGGCATCAAACTGTGGACAATAGCCCATGTTTTGATGCACCTCATCTATTTCCCTGAGTATACTAAGAATGAGAAAAAAGATTGGGAAAATTTAGTTACATTTTTATTAGAATTTTTATAAACTTACCTCCATCCATTCATCCTTCATTCCATCCATCCATCTATCAGGCCAACCATTTTTTAGTGCTTATCCAATATGGGGTACCAATATGGGGTGCCAAGCCAATAAAGGGCACAATCACATAAGCACACTCATGCACACACTACAGACAATTTAGAGATCCCAATCAGCTTATAATGCATGCCTTTGGACTGGGGAGGAAACTCCTAGGGAGAGGAAGTTCCAAAGCACAGGGAGAACACACAAACTCCACAAAACCCAGGATGGAGGCAGAAATCAAACCTCCAACCCTGGCGGTAAGATGTAAATGTACCCCCTACTGTATTTTAAACAAAGTTTTTAATATTATTAAATTCATGTCTTACCTCTTCCTAGCTAGGAATGCTTCTCCACTGGTAACTGCAGAATCTCCTGTCAGCATTTTAAAGGTACTTGTCTTCCCAGCTCCGTTCACTCCAAGCAGACCAAAGCACTAATGGATAGAGGTCAAATTTGTGATTTGACAAACAGTCAGCTAATGCAGTAGCTTATTTGATGAAACAGATGGTAGCTGCATGGTGTCTCACCTCTCCTGGAGGAATTCCCACACAAAGCCTATCCACAGCAGGCTTCTTTTTCCTCTCATAAACCTGGAATGCAAAAACATACATTGTGATTAATGCACCACTTAACGCTCACATTTTCCAACAACACTTAATAGAACATTTGCTAATAAAACACGAATATTTGTCAGACCTTTGTAAGCTCTCGGAGCTCAAGGATGTCTCCCTGCCCTGCTCCACTGGTGATTCTCTGCCGTTCCCTGGCCACATCCTCATCTTCCTCTCCTATCGGACTCAGCTTAGGGCGAACAGCTCTGCACAGAAGCCAGGTTCAGATGGTCAACCAAACTAATTAACGATGACCCATTCTTCACTAATATACTGACATGATTGTGAAGTCTGGAAAGAATTATCCTCACCTTGGTTTGATGAAGAAGCGGTACTGGATGAGGACGGTGATAATGAAGAAGACCAATCCTTCCACTGCCATGGCAAACAGGTTCTTACCCACCATGTCCCATTCCAAAGGGGAGCGGAAACGGTTTTCTCCTGTACATAGAAGACAAAATCATCTCAGGAATTCTGTTGTTGACTGTTAAGCATGTGAACATTCTGGTTGCCAGGGTTTTTCCTAGTTTTTAATGTCAAGGAGCACGCTGCTAAAGAAACCACAAACTGACATTTCTTTGTAAAAGAATTAATCTCTTGTGTCGTTGTCACTTATCATATTCCACAATCAATTGTAAATACATTCATTTGAATGTGGCCATGAAATATGAAAATGTTTAAACATGATAAATATGATTTTAAATATGAGTTTAAATATGATAAACATGAATATATTTTTTTTATCGTTATAGTTTCAATGTATCTGTAATTCTTTATTTTACCTTAGTGCTTTATTTTATTTTCGCCTGTCTTTTTTCGCCAACTGCTTTATATATCTAAATCAGAAATGTGCAATAATAGAAATCTATTCATACCAAATCTCTCCAGAGCATCAGACATGGCCTGATTCTTCACCATGTCAATCAAGCCTCGTCCCAGACAGAAGTGAGGGAAGATCAAGAGCACGTTCTTCAGCATGTCATTGATGCCACCTACTTTCTAAAAAAGGGAACCAGACAAGATTAGTGAGTCGGTCATTGGAAGGTATACCTTTAAACAAATCATAAACTTGCAAATGTGTTCAGGTTTGTCAGTAAACATTTAGTTTACATTCCACACAAGTGTAACTGAGGGAAATGTCTTTTGTTCAGATTCAGATTTCAGAAGAGTTACACACTTACATCACCACCGAACAACTCCAGAACAAAAGTAGACACACTGCCGTTAATCCCAATCAGTATGTTGACACTGGTCAAGACAACGTATGCCGTGCTAGGGATCTTAAACAGGAAGGAGGCCGGGTACATCAGAGGTGTGATAGACCATCTAAAAGTAGAGAACAGTAATCCTCAGCACATTCTTAATTATTTTGCACAGATATTGCAAAATCATAGTGATGGCTCACTCACCCATACAGAAGCAGCAACAGGGCAAGAACTGGCAGATTGGTTGAAGACACGTAGGCTTTTTGTTGGAAGCACACAAAAATGATTATGACCAGTGTTGCAGGGACGATGTAATTGCACTGAAACACAGAAGAATGTGTTCAGAAAAAAAACTGATACTCAGAACCAGAATATTTTAAAAGCATGTACAACCCCAAACAAACAACATACCATATCCCAGATAAAATTAGCCACCCAGTAGAGGTATGGCTGTACTCCACTGATGAACTGCATATGCTTGGCCTTGCTCACACGTTCTTGGATGAGAAAAACAACAAAACTGGCAGGGACGAATGACATGGCGAAGATAACGCAGATAGACACCAATACATCCACTGAAGTTGTCACCCTGAAAGGAAACAGGTTTGGAATATGTAACAAAACGTATGTAAGGAAACCAACTCGATATTAATGATGCAAAAAATGTTCATACTCACAGTGCCACCTGGGAGATCTGCTCTTTGGTAAGGTTCAAAGGGTGATTGTAGGCTGTGATGCCATATTTTCTGGGGTCCTTCTCTGGAGGCAGATTGGCCCGCAGAATACCGTTGTTCATCACGCTGAGGAAAGACCCAATGCTGTGCCAGCCCTTGTTATTGAACCAGATCTGAGAAAGAAATAACACAAAATCAATTCTTAATCTAGTGGCGTAAGAAATGAAAATTCTAGTGGTGTAAGAAATGAAAAACAGACCATTTAAATGACTATTATAACCCACCTTCACATTATTTTTAGTGTCCAGACCATTGATGAAAGCAGACAGACTGTTAAGAAAGCGGTCAGCTGCTGTCCCTGAGTTCTAGATAAGGAGAGAGAAACCAAGTTATTAGATATTAAACTACATGTTGAGTACGACTAATATGATTAGAGGATAAAAATTTGCTTACCTTCTGCAGTTTGAATATTTCCCTTAATCGAAAAATGGCATCATCAATTTCTTCAGCAGGTGGGAGAACCTGAGTGCTTCTGGCTCCCAGTGAAAAACCTCCATATCTGAACTCATTGACCCACACCTTGTTCTTCAAACTTGAATACAGCAAACGCAGCAACATTGGCATTTTGCAGAGAAAATATTCACAAAGACGAATGACTGAATGACCCAGAATGTCAGAATGTTCGGAAATATTACCTTTTGCCTATGATTTGCGCATATGTTTTCACCAAGTAGTCAGATATGTTTCTTCCAGTCAGGTTTTGAAGTGTGTCTCTCTCACTGATCATTATCTGTGGAGGTGGAAGTCCTCCAGCACTAGCAGGGCATTCTGGGAGCATCTTTTTTTTGCCTTCACAGCTGCACTCACACTCTGGAGATGGGTTTTCCATGGTCCAGTTTTCATGCCTAAGTACATCCCAGACATTTTCAGGGACCTCTGGTATGGACCATTCCTCCTCACCCATAGTGCAGGGAACATCTCTGCAGACATGGTAACACAGGGTAAAGCTATTCGTCTTGGAGAAATATGGATTAAATATATTCTTTATTAAATGTATTATTACATAATTATTACTTGATATTATGAATTACTCACGGTATTGGTTCTCCTTCCATGCAGCGTGTTCCAAACCCAGGGCCTTCCATTAATGCAGAGAGTAATTTCTGAGTGCTGGCATCTTCCGGTGCATCGTTGCTATTAGAAAAAGTGAGCAAAAGTGTACTCAGTCTCCACGTTATGACACTTGAGTGAATTTAGAATTTTTGTCATTAGAATTTTTCCCCTTAATATAAGCTGTAAAGATCCTCTGTAGTGTAATCTTTAAAATATAGAAATAGTATGAAAGGTATGCTTAAGAAGCACATCAGGATCACTTGGTGTGTCTATCAACACACTTTCACCAAGGTTCACGCTGATGAAAAACTGATAATGAAGGATTTTATGCTTGATTAGGTGAATAGCAGGGTTAAGTACCTGATAAAGGTAACTTGGTCTTCATACATCCATGGCTGCAGGGCAAGACTGGGGTATTTTCCGAAGGGGGGAACAATAAGACTGAAGATCAGAGCGATGCACACAAACACAGCAGGCAGAACAATCTGCATAACAGATCAGAGAAAAAGGAATGAGTTTCACAGTAATACTTCTAGTATTATATGACTTCTAATACTTCTTAGTAACCTCTAATTTGTTATCATATGTTATATAATATACACTTTTTCACTATCAGATTCCAGACCTATTCACTTTATACCTGGGCAAAGAAGCCTTTCCTGGAGCGGCGAGCATAGAGGAACCTTTTCCACAGCAAAGCCACAAACTGCTGTCTCATCAGGCTCCAGCCCTGGACTTGGTATGAACCTTTACCATCTGTGCTACTTAAGTGATCCGTCTCTTTGGAATCTAAGAATTTACAAAAAAATTCACAAAATGTTTTTTGGTTGTAAAAGTGAAACAAAAAATATCTTACTCAGGTTTAACTGATAGTAACAAAAAGTACCTGGCTCAATTTCAGATTCATTGCAGTCAAAGTCATCTTCAATCACAGGTTTAAGGCAGCTCTGGTGATCAGCTCCAAAAGCATGTCGCCTGCGTCTGGGTACAGGGAGCGTGCCGTCTGTGCACAAATGGGAGCATAACAAGAGCTATTCTAACATCGTTTCATGTCTTTATCTCTGCTTTAAATTAGAAGCAAAGGTGAAGATCTTACCTGAAATCATTTCAGTATCAACCCCACTGTCCTCTGCTACTTTCAGGAAAATCTAGAACAAAAGTAAGAATAATAATAAGAAGATCTGCTTAACTGATTAGCATTAAGTATATTTATATTGGAGTGTATTCCGTACCTCCTCAAGTGTGGTGTCTGAAACACCATAACTTGAGATGCCCAAATCAGAAAGGTGGTCATCCAAATCACGGAAGAGATCAACAAAGGCACCATCTTTAGCTGATTCATATGGCAGGATATAGATGATCTCATGTCCCAGATCTTCCACCATGCGAGAGTTAGGGACATGCTTGAGAATCAGACCAGAGATTAGAGTGATGTCTGCAGGTGCAACAGGTGAATCAGTCCATGAGGTGCCTGTGTGTACATTCACAATCATACACAAGGGTTAGTGGTTAGATTTAAACCAACATTAAATTTACCATTAAAGTTTTATGTCTTTTAATTATCTTTTAATTATTATTATGTCTGTTAATCCAGACCTAGGTTTGATCAGAAAACTGAGCTTACCAATAGCTGTGGCAGCATCACTTTCATGGTCGCTGCCCAAACCAGCATCTGAACTGCTCTCTGAGTCTTCTTCATCCTGAAACAGGCAATTCACCAAAGCTTAACATTTTAATATTATTATATAATTAGAACTTTAATATGCCTGTGGAAAAACATTTTGAACCATTGTTTTTGCTGTGTTGGTTAAAGTGGTTAAAATATGATTAAATGCTATCACAGAAGCATTATGATAATAATAATAAAACTTTATTGCATACATTGATATAATTGTCATATTTACTGAATACCAAGTCAAAGATCAAAACCTTACAAACGCTCTTCTGTAATTTCACATCACATGGCTGTGTACGCTATTGTTTATCTGCATAGGAGTTTGGAATATAGCCCAATACCTCTAATAAGCTATATAAAATAAATGATAGAGTACAAAACTATCACCTCTGATCACTTGTAATCACTAACCGTGTTTTTGTATAGTTTGCGAAAAAAGTTAGGACACTAGTCAAAAAACAAAAATAAATCACTGGGTATTGTCATCTCTGAAACACACAAGTGACTATCGCTCGGTAAAATCCAACCAAGCAGAGAACACCTTATCTATTCAACAAGCAAAAATTCAAAAGCTCATTTTGAAATATTTGTTCTATAATTTGTAACTGAAGAATAGCCGAAGAAATCTTCTTACCTTCTTAATATAAGACTCGGTGGTGGTGGAGTTTCTGCTGGAGCTCAGAGAAGCTTCTGGATCCTTCTTAACCAGTGTCAAGTAATATCCAGTTCCCAGATGAGTTTTCAGGAAAAGAGAGGAGCCCACACAGCATAGTTTCCCATGTGAGATAATGGCAATACGATCACCCAAGATGTCTGCTTCATCCATGTGATGAGTGGAAAGGATGATGGTTCGTCCTGTGGTACAAATGACTTCTTATTCCTGAGCTTAATTATTTCACTATTCCTTGACTAAACGTTGAGTATTCCTAGAATACTAGAAGAGATTGACGCAAACCTGCACGATATTTCAGCAGGAGGTCCCAGATGCCCCTGCGAGCGTAGGGGTCTACTCCAGCTGTTGGCTCATCCAGAATGACCACCTTTGACCCTCCTACAAATGCAAGGGCCACTGAAAGCTTCCTTTGCATGCCACCTTTGGGGAAGTACAAACATTACTACTTATGTCAAACATGTCTTTGTCAGTTTGATCAATTGTAAGGTCCATTCCACCTACCAGAGAGCTGGCTGGTCCTGGATTTGCGTTTATGTGGCAGACCAGTGTCATACAATATCTGATCCATCTCATCCTTCACCTTCTTTTCAGAGAGGCCTTTGAGCCGTGCGTAAAACCAGATGTGCTCCTCCACCGTCAGCCTAAATACACCACATAAACCAATTATAACCTCTGAGATTGCACCTAATTTTTTGAAGTTAATATTAACTTAAAATGTGGCTCCACAGCAGGGAATTTATAATGGAATTTTATAAGCACTTACAATAATAACAGTCACAATTTAAACTAATTATATTCAATCATGGTGAAATGTACGTGTTCTGATATATGAAAAATAAAGACTACTTACATGCTGAAGAGGACATTGTGCTGAGGACAAACTCCCATGCTCTGTCGGATAGCACTTAGCTCAGACCGGATATCTTTGCCCATAATGTATGCTGTGCCAGATGTTGGTGGAAACAAACCAGTCAGGATGGACCTGAAAAATCAAATAAATATTATTGCATTCTTCATGAATTGACTGTTATACTGCACTTAAATTAAAATACAATTAAAAGACAAAAAAACAGCTATTGTTTGAAATTATTACATTGTGGTGGTTTTCCCTGCTCCGTTGTGCCCCAGAAAGGATGTGATCTGACCCTCGTAGAATCCCAGTGTAAGACCATCAACAGCAAGCTTTTTGCCATGCCGATAGACCTTCACTAAGTTCTGAATATGCACCCCCAGTTCAAGATGAGTGGGCTCTTCCTCTATGCACACAGCTTAAAAATACATAGGAGAGTACAAAAAATAGTTTAGTCGCCCTACTATGTTTCTAGTTACTAATGTTATGTTTATAACTGCTCTTACCTCCTGCATTCGCCTTCTTTCCCTGTATTCTGGGTGCCTGCTTTAACTCTCCTTCTCCAAACCAGTAAGATTTGGTGAATGGGAAGTACCATGGTCTGGGAATACCATACTGACCAGGAAACACAGCCTCAATGTACCAGGTCATAACACCATAGAGGAAAGCATCAAAGTACATCAGAATAATGGCAGTAGTGAGACTGTAGTCGTCCCCTTCCATTGGGCTAGAGATGAGATTGCTCCACTGAATCCCCACACCCTGTTCTTCAAATAGTGCAAAGTACTCACAGCCAAACCCAAAGGCCACTGGAGAGAGTATACTCTGCAGAAAAAAAACTCAGAGTTAGCTTAAGGTATCACAGTTTGAAGGAGCAATTGCACGTTTTAGAGCAAGCCTTCATTTTCAAAGGAAACATCCTCACCCCCTTTGTAAATGTGAGAAAAAAAGAATGTAATCAAATGCCATGCTAAATAAATATATGGGAAATGTTTAGAAGGAAGTACTTTGGGTCAGACAAACATTTCTAATATCTTTCATCTAGAATTACACCAGGCAGTCTCTGTTATGTGAACTGGCATAGAAGCTTTGACCTCATCTGTACATAAACAAAGCAATACAGAGCAGTTGGTATGAACAATAATAACAATGATAATACATTTTAGTTAAAGACACCTTTCTAACACTCAAGATAAGATAAACCAGCAAGGTTGCTTGCGGAAAATATACCAGGGTGTATACAGGTCGCAATTTGCCACTGGGACACTGGTGGAATGTGGGGTGGTGGTTGAAAACTCACAGCAATTACTTTAGCAGGAAGACCAACGTAATCCTCCCAAGCGACACACAGCACGTATGGCAAATAGAGAGTGAAGTAGATGATGCCTCCACAAGCTGCAGCCAGGTTTGCTCTAGCAAAAGCTGTGCTGATCAGGAAACACTGCATGATAGTTACCACAGCAAAGGAGCCCAAAAAAAGAAAGACCACACCGGGGTCACTGTTGGGAAGCAGGTTCCCCATCTGCAGATAAGAGGTTAAACATCTGATGTTACATCTGTCTATGGATTATTTATGATTATCAGGTACTACATGTATTAAACAAAAGAGCAAAAGTGAACAAAAGTGTGTTTCAGATAGATCTTAATCATCCTGTTGATCATATAAACAAAATGATATAATCAGTTATACTGGGATAAGTATCTGTCTGTCAATATAAATGTTTTTTTTTTATGTGAATTAGGTTACTTATCATTTGATTAAAAATTCTGCAAGCAACATCTTTTCTTACAATCTTTTCAACACATATTAATATATGTTACTATATAATAAATATAATTACATAATAATAGATATAAGAAATATTACAACAATTATATTTTGTTCTTTGTGTGTCCTATGAAGACAGTATGTGATTTAATCCTATTAAAGTAATCATTAAAAAAAACTCATATTGTCTATACCTTGAGCGCAAACACTAGTAATCCAGCACTCATCAGAAGTGGGATAAGACTGCTGATGAACCAGCTGAACCACAATATACCATTGTCCAAGCCCATAATCCTCATTGTCTCCTTAAGGCGTGCTTCCTTCTCGTAGACAACACCCTTTATTATAATAGCCACAGAGTACATCCAGGCTAGGGTCATGAAGAGGGGCATAGAGCGACTCATCACACGCAAGAAACTACAGAGATTAGAAGACAAAAACACAACTTTAGGATTTTGGTCTACAAAATGACAATAACAAAGATTTGTAAAGAAACGTACATATCGTCGACATAGCATGGGTAAGGCATCTGCTGGATGTAAACTCCCGTCTTCTCTTTAGTTCCTGTTACTGCTCTGACGATGCTCTGCTCTATAACATCCTGGAGGTAAGAGAAACCACCCCAAACGTACCGCAAATCCTCAAATGGGTCAGCTCTGGGTCCGGGGTCCCAGTACCTAAAGCAATGAAGAAAAGGATGTTTGGCAGGATATATGACCAGTTATCTACCACCAATAATTGTTGAGTATTTTATGGTTGAACTTGACCAAAAAAGATTAAAGGTAGACATACGCATCCTTGATCTTGTTGGTGCGCTCCACATTGTCAATGTCCATACGAATTTTGTAGATAACATGGGGAGGAAGCTCAGAGCTGTTTAGATCGATCTCAGGGAACACAATTCCAGCCCAGAACTTCCTGTTGTCCAGCAGACCAAGGGACTCATTCACTAACTTCTCCTCAGTGCTCATAGCCTCTAATTTGTCTAGATTCACACACTGCAAAGAAAGACAATGTTTCAGAGATACATCAGTATATTCTTTTTAACTAGCTCTAAACTTTAGAATCTATAAAAATCTATAAATTTGGGAATTTACTAGCACGTATATATGTGGTCAGCTGTTTGCATGTTAGTAAAATAACCTGATTCTGTTTGGTGATAGGATTTGGAGAATATTCATTAAAATCAGAATGGTGCTTATGAATTAGAGCCATTTTTTAATTAGACGATTGGAAAATTATTGTTAAATTTAGTAGCTGTGTCACATAGTCACGTAATCTCCATGTGTGGATCTAAAGATTTCCACTTCCCTCTCTACTTTCATTACCTCATTTTATCTGTGTCATAAGTTCATGTGGTCTGCACATTAGCCAACACGTTTGGAGCATTAATGTGAAAAAGCTTATTTTTTGTGAACTATGTATGCAAATGTCTGCAAAACAAAAAGAGTGGGGGTGGAGTAAAAGTACATGTAATTAAACTGACCTCCATGAAACGGGATATGCTCATAATAGCTTGATCAGTCTCATTAAAGACATTTCTCCATGTGAACGCTGTCCCAGGTGGACGAGTGTCCTCCGAATGCTTGGTCAGGAAACTGCTAAGATCCTGCACAGTCCACCTAGTACCGCTCAGCCTGGCATTGAACAAATAGGCTGTGACATTGTTCTGTAGTAACATCTGTAAACAAAGTAAGCAAACAATAACAGGTTACACCTGAACAAATACTCACATTGTACCTTGTTACACTCTTGAGAGTTTAGATGGCAGCATGCCCACCACTGAAGGATAGTAATGAGCAAAAGGCCCAACATACCCGTACTAGGTCCACCTGTTCACTGCTCTCCATGAAGTTCCACACCTTGGGCCTGGCCTCTTCCCACATCCCGCCCAGATCTCGGAGAATTCCCAACTCCTGAAATGTCCTGTTGACCTAAATCACAGAGAATCGTATGCACAGAAACATTATACCCCTTCTTGACTTTCTACTGCAGGTGAGGGCACATATTATAAAGCAATCATTAATAGCTTACTTTTTCTGTGTTGGATTCAGTGATAAAGATGTTTACCTCTTGGATGATCTTATGTGTCGCAGGGGTGTGAGGGGTGTACAGAATCTTCCCCATCAGCAGAGGCTTGAGCGCTCTCCAGATCATCCGAGAGATGGGGCTAGTCTCCATGTTCTTTATTAGATTGTTACAGTAGGGAGCTGCAAAAGCATCATGAACAGTGATTTCCAAAACAATAAGAATATTAATAATAATAATTCTACCACAACACAGTTGAATTCTCAATTCTAACTGGTCAAAAGTTTAAAAGTCTAAAAAGTCAAAAGTGATTTATTTTCTATAACAGCTTTGACAGCAGTATTATAGCTATAACTCACATCACACATATTAATATATTAATGCACTTAATATAATTATTTCTACAGTAACAACCACAAAGACGTATATGGTGTATTATAAAAAAATGTAACAAAAGAAAATGTATATTTGTATGTTTAATATGGTGAAGGTTTCTATAATAAGTTGTCAACACTAAGCTGTAACGTTAAGTTTTCTACTTGGGGAAAGTTAAAAAATGCAAGATTTGCTTTTTGTATTTCTGTAATCTGCTAAATTTATTTGAGAAAATGTAACATGGCATGTAATGTCATTAATTATTTATAACAATATAACTATTTAACTATATCTACAAGTCCCATTATGTTTTTCCTTATACTAACCAGTGTAGTAATATGTTCTGAATAACAGGATTTGTAAACCTTATGCAATCAAATTGAATGTATTTCAGAAAGAGACAGCATGTATTGAACGACATGAAGAGAGTGCTTACTGGTTGTGTTGTCGTAGACTGAAACAGGCTCCTCATCACTGTTATTGTAGTTGCCAAACATTGCTTTGAAGTTGCTGTCCTCGTACCAGTTAAGAGACTTGATTTTGAGGCCACCACCTTCAGGGTGTCCACACACTATTCTTGACACTGCCTGGTACATCTGACTGGGTGAACCAGTGGCATTCTGGGTCAGGAAGAGAATCTCATTGCGCAGGTCACTCCAGCTCCGCATGCTGGCCAACTGAGAAAAGATTATAGGGTGTTAGAGGGCTGAAGAAAACAATACTAACAAAAATGAGCCAGCATGTAAGAAAATTAAAGCAAGAGAATTCCTTTTAATCAGCTAACCAGAAATCAGGCCCATCAGGTTTGCTAAGCAAAGAAAAAAGTGTCCATTGACGATCTCGAGAATTGTTTATGCAGAACATGTTGAATCAAAAGGTAAGATCCTGTTTATCTCTTCTGTTGCTATGGCCAGAGATGCATATTATGCAATAACTTATTACGAGGGAGTGACACCCCTGAGGCCTATGAAACTGTACTTGCCTTAGTAAATACGCCACCTCGAAAAGCTTGTTCTGACATATGATACTGCAAACCCTTACAGGAAACGTTCAATACAAAACAAATTACAGCTGCAGAAAAAAAATCACAAACGTCAGACAAAGCTCGTCCACTTTGACCCAGCTACAAATATTCCTCCTGTCCCCATTTCCATGTTTTCCTTGTGACAGTAAAAAACTCCTGAGTCAACAAGAAAACGTGTCATGAGTCGAGGCAAACAGCAGAGGAGTGAAAAGTAACTATCGTTCTTTCCCTTCAAAACCCAGAGTAAAGAGGTGTGGTGCAGATGTACTTGATGTGGAGTGTAAGCTTTGACTCAGCGAGCCACATCAGCAAGCCAACCTGTCACATGCTTCTAATTTTGTAATTTTGTAAAATGCACCAGCAGAGGAGGGCAAACCAAAAGGAGGGGAAACAGGAAAGCGGTTGTTTGATTATTCCAGTAGAGAAACATGCTGAACAAACAGATTAAAAGAGAAAACAATTAAGAAAGTGCAAAAACTCAACCAACAGCTGACTCCACTCATTTCATCGCTATATCCTGTTCATCAAAAAAAAAGTTTTTTGTTGGAATTAAATTCTTTTGCCACATTAGTCCTGCATTCAGTAAAAAAAGAGAAGAGAAAGGAGCTTGTGTTTAAGAACACAGCTCACAGATTCCTTAGAAAAAAGTACGTGCTGTAAATGCTATCCAGTTGCATCCCTGCTTCAGGAATCCTTAGCTACTCTCTCTTTCTCTGATTCTTTGTCTCTGTGCTTATTCAGCTGTGCCTGGTTGTATATCTGTCCAGCTGAGAGTTGAAACAACCCTTCTCCCAAATGTCCCTGAAGTACGCAGCATGAGTTACATCCAGACACAATGTGTAACTTTCACTGCTGCCCCCAGTGGCTTGGACATCACTGGGATTTTAACAATCAGTGGAATCATATAACCAGTGCTCACGGTGACAAATAACAAGGTGCTGGAATATGTAAACTATGTCGATACAGTATAATGTCTGGCCACAATACTTCAGCTGACTATGAGACTTCAAAGGGATTTAGAAATAAAGGAAAAGAACGCACTGAAGAAACAGGACCGCAAGCAAAAGCAGGAAAGGCCTATTGAAGTTTTATTCTATACATCACTGCTACTGTATGTCTGAGACCAAAACATCTTATTGTTTTAATCTGGTTACAGGAACAGCCTGTTTTTAGACCAAGGCAAACATATACACACACAAAATAATTTACAGTAAGTAAATCAAATAATAGAAAATATGTTTAGACTCAAACGAACACTTTGAACATACCTGAATAAGCTGACTGATATTAATAATGTATGAGTGTATGAAATGGTTTACGAAATGATTTCATTAAACCAAACAAACTTATTACCTCCACAGCTAAAGAACCCAGGTTTTCCAAGAGGTTGTCTGTGGCTTTGGTGACGTAATGGGTGTCATTTCTTTTAGAACTTATGTCTGACTGCAAAAAAGAACACACATGTATATATGGTAAGGCAGAGGCCAAATCTGATCAAATCAACACTATTTTACTTAGAACTGAAAACACACAGTTAGCTGAATGCAACTTTTTAGATATGCTTAGAGCAAAATGAAAATATGTATTAGGACACTATACACTCATCATAAAGGTTAAAATGTATTATATACTCAATAACATTTTATACGTTTTTTACACTGCTTTATGTTTATTATTCTAATAGAATACTATCTAAATGATAAGGCTGAACTATCAAAACTTAGATTACTCTCTTAATGACCCTTCAAGAAACCCATAAATGTTGTATAACAAATGTAATACTATTCATTCATATTCAAACTTCTGTTTCAGATTTTTTCTTTTCCTGTGGGAAAATCCTAGCAATGAGTCACATTCAACTTTTGATGAGCAAATTGTTGGAAAGAATATAATACACGTGGCTTAATAATAAACCGTCAAAGAAAGCTAAAGCTGCCATGGCACGCTATAATCTGCAAACTGCATCTCCAGGCTACATGTTAATATAGGTGTGTAGAGAACTCAAGCCAAAACATGTCTAGTCCTCTGCCTGCTCTAAAAGGCCTTGCCCCCCTTCCAGCCCTCTGTCTTTGTACTTCTCTCTTTGTCTTTGACCCACGCTTTGTTTGATTCTGTACAAAGTGCACATCAGTGCTTGAGTCACCTGGTGTGGTGTCTCAGAAACAGCCCTGGTCAGTGAGATGTACAGATGAATATTTATTTTCATGGTAAGAGGAGATGATATCTTCTTTACCCTGTTCTGTCTGTTAAACGTAACAGTATGTGTATTTTCTCCACTTTAGATACACAAACAAATGAAAATGAATAGTTTACTTTTAATGGAAAATATTCTTCAGGATTTCAGGGATCTTGAATGAACAATCAGGCTAAAGTTATTTTGCCCACAGGCTATTAAACTCCTTCTAAGTCAAGAAGTTTAATGGCAAGATGGAACTGCTACAGTTGTAAATACGTACAGTGTAACACCATTTTTTGTAAAGACACTTTACATTTCCCACTCTGAGCTAAACCAACACCTGGCCATAATGCCTTTGCTAAAATAACGCTACACAGACAGGATCCTGTTTTCCAAAGGCTCATTTTCCTAAAAGTGAAAATCACTTTAAAGGGTAGAGAGATTATTCGATGTGATTCTAACTCTACCAGTCAACAATGATATTCTGTGGCTCTATGCAAATATCATATTTTTCTGTTTCCAAGAAACAAATTTGCCAAGGAAAGTTGTTAGTTCTTTTGTATAAGAGCTGCTACTTTATTTTGATATTTTAACCCAATTGTCTTACCCTTAGAGGTCGGAAGAAGTCCAGGTTGGCCAAGAAGTGTTTCTCAGCTTGGTTCAGCCAGTGGTGAGATGAGCTACAGATCATATTGTGAGTGAGGTCTGATACTTTTCTGTTTGGGAACTTCACAAATTGCTCCAAGGTGGAAGTGTTACACATGTTCCTCAGATGTACCCCATAGCCTCGTGTTAGCACCTGAAACCAGATAAGGGATATAAAAAACGAAAAAAAAAACGAAAAAAAACCCTAAAATAAACATAAGTATAAATATAGACGTCTTGTTTTCCAGGAGTGAAAGAGCGAGTATGTGGTACTGCATTGCTGATTCTTCTAAGCATCATTAATAATCTATAAAAGGTGAAAGAGATACTATATAATATTGTACATGATATAAAATTGGGTGACAAATTCAAGCAAAAAGCTGCTGGCTTTGTTATGCTGTTGGAAACATTTATGTTCACTTGCCCTCTTAAAGGGAAGAATTGCTGACAGATCATGTGCTATGGCTTTCACAGCCACTGTCTCTCAACCCACCGAACTTTGAAGCAAACACCAACTGACAAAATATCTTTAGGAAGAAAGGTGTTCATTCCTCTAGAGCCAGAGAGTCTATACAAAGGCATGTTGAAACTCTTCTGGCAGCTTCTAGAAGGCCAACAGCTTATTAAAACATCTTCCGATGACGTATTATCTTTTTTTTTTTTTTTATGATTTGTCACCCCACTTTAACAGGAAATGATTTTATACCATAAATGGACATTTGATAATAAAGCCGCCCATTAAAAACAGTGAACATGCCTAAAATTACTGTTTGAACTGTTGGAAGATTCAGTATATGCTTCAAGGAATATACTTCAAGAAAATGATTACATATTATGTCAGTTAATGGAACAATTTTGCAGTTATAGCACTTATTATAGATATAAAAAATTGCAAAACATTTGTTTAAAACAGTTTAGTCTCTTTGCCTAACTGCTCACCTTTTCCAGGTTAACTTCTGCCATCAGAATGTCCTCTACAACATTCTCTGTGAGGGAAGCATTTTTCATGAGGAATGCAGACAGGGTCTCATTGTCATTTAGGAAGTCTTTAAGCCTGAAACCTGAGAAAAACAGAATTAATATACTTTTAGAGTTTGATCATCTATTTCCAGCAATCTGACCCAAGTACAACTTTTTTTTCCATTCAGAAAGATTTTAGGTTAATTATATCCCGTTTCGATAATCTCCCCCCATTCAACGACATTCCTGCTACGTCCCTAAGCCATTGCTATTATACATGTAGACACACGCTAAATGCTTAGGTACTCAGTGAGGTGTAGGACCTTTGTGTGCGCCTGTTTCCTGCTCGAGTTTTTTGGATAAAGTTTCAGTTATTCTTTAAAAGGTCAAGTGCATGCCCCAGCAGGTAAGGCCTAGCAATTCACAGCAAATGTAGGCGAAGCCACAGGAACACTGTGTCTGTCAAGGACCTTGATGAGGACATGAATTTTAAAATAAAATGGTGTTCGTTTCATCAATTTTAAAATGAAAGCCTTGGAGCATTTAAATATTATCTGTTCTCATGTACACTCTTAGGGAAAATAAATATAAAACTCTATAAAAATATTTTAAAAAGTCATTTACCCATATAAATGGGCCATTATGTGTTGCCTCCTGAGAAAACCTGTTGCATATCACTGTGGACAAAACTGGGTTTTTCTGAACAGAACATAAACCAAAAAAAGGTGCAAAATTTTGTTAGATATTTTGACAGATTACCTTAGAAATCTTCCTGCAAAGATCACAAACTAGTGCAAAAAAGGTCTAACTGTTTAAAGAACTCTGTGTATAATCAACTGTCTGTCTGCTCTCACTGAACAACCTCCAAAATCCCACCAGTCTGGCTTCAAACAGCATATTCCATAGAGACTGTCTTTTTGGCTATCTCTGCGAAACTACATGCTGCTGGATCAGCCAAGCTGTCATCTGTCCTCATCCTCCTCGACCTTTCAGCTGCATTTGATAAAGTCAACCACAAGACTGTCTTGTCCACCCACAGGAGTCTTGGAATTGGCAGATCAGCATGGGAATGGTTTGCTTACTACCTGGAAGGTCACTTATATCAGGTAACATGGAGGGGAGTGACATTTGCTCCACACAGACTCTCTACTGGTGTCCCACAGGGCTTAGTACTTGCTCCTCTCCTTTTCTCCCTGTATACTCACTCTCTTGGTGATGTTTCCTCACATGGGTTCGCTTACCAATGATGATAGACTGCTCATGTTGGCCATCATCAGAAGGATTCTGCTATTTTTGTCCACACAGGCTGCTCAGGTTTAGTCTCTTGTCATTTCAAGACTGGATTACTGCAACTCACTGCTTGCAGGTCTACCTATGAATGCAATGTGTCCTCATCAAATGAACCAAAATGCAGCTGCACAACTTGTTTTCAACCTGCATAAACTCTCACATAGTACCCCACTGCTGCTCCTTCCACTAGCTTCCAGTAGCTGCATGCATCAGATACAAAACACTGATGCTTGGCTTCAAAGCCAAAAAAAGGACCACCTCCCTCTTGACTAAAATCTCTTATCACTCCTCGGACTGCACCTCGCTGTCTTAGAGCTACCAGCAGTGCTCAACTAGTCTCATCATCTGTCAAGGTAAGAGGCAGGTATACAGGAAGACTCTTCTCTGTTCAGGCACTGAGGTGGTGGAATGAACATCCTCAAGGGGCCCGGACAGCTGAGTCATTGGCTAGCTTCAAACGACGGGTGAAGACCTACCTATTCATGAAACACTTGAACTAGCTTTTCCCTTGTTTATATTTATGTTAAAAAAAAACAAATATTCCTGAACAGTTTTAGGTTGATGGTATACTAAGTCTGTAACCTAGTGAACCAGTGTTGATTTACTCATCAATAAGAGACTTAAAAGCACTTTTATACATCTCTCTGGACAACGGCATCTGCCAAATGCCATAAATGTAAATGAAAAGATGTCTATAACCTTTCTAACAATGATTACCACACATGATTATCACACACAGTGAATTTTCAGTCTTTGGTCAAATTGTGGGATAACTAGTTGAGATAGCAAAATGGACATATGAGTTATAAATAACTTTGTGCACTAAAAAGCAAAATACATACCATAGTAATTGATATATACTTGGTTGTTTCACACCATTAGGTAATCGCTTCTTGTGACAATGCTGAATGATCAATGCCCCCTAAAGTCACACTCTCAGGAGTCACACCTCGCTTCAGAAACTGTTGCTATTCACACCTTCTTTCCAAAGGCCTGTTTAAAAAAGTCCACTCTAAGTAGTAGCCTGACTGTCTGGCTTGAATGCCCCCATTCTGCTGTCTGGCCCCTGAGGGGAACAAAGGCTGGAAGTGTATCCACTCTCCATTCAGATGAAGGGGACAAAAAGCTCTAGTAGGCGATAGATTCCTGAATTTTTTAAAGGCCTTCCACACTGGAATCATTCTCAAGAACAAAAACGGATAAGTTAGTTGTAAACCTGGTAACTGTGGTATCACTGAGAAAAGACATTTGCTCAGGAGATGAACACTACCACTACTTACAAACAGACAGCTTACAAACTCAGCTTCAGTGAACCCTGATCTGGACATAAGACTGCCGGTGAAATGACACTTGTTGTTAGATTCGAAATAATTTAGTAGGACCATTATCAGATTTGTCACTTACAAGTATACACAAAATGTCACAAAACACTGTGATAGTTCATATTATTGGTATATTATTAATTATGATTATAAATAAATACAATAAAGGGACCTGGATTGTAGACAAGTAATCAGGTTATTCAGGGCATGTATACATTTATTCATTCATTCATTTTCTACCGCTTGTCCGAACTACCTTGGGTCACAGGGAGCCTGTGCCTATCTCAGGCGTGATCGGGCATCAAGGCAGTATACACCTTGGACGGAGTGGCATGTATACAGTTACACTGATATTTTTTAAACTCTTTACGTCTACACCCAGGAAGTAACTGTGGTATGTGGTAGCCAAGTGGTTAAGGTGTTGGGCTACCAATCAGAAGGTTGTGAGTTTGATCCCAGGTGCACCAAGCTGCCACTGTTGCCACTGTTAAGGCCCTTAACGCTCAGTTGTATTTTAAAAAAGAGAGATAATGTAAGTTTCTCTGGATAAGGGTGTCCGCCCAATTGCTTTTTAAATCACTAGTTTAGGATGAAAGCCCTTTAGTTGAATTATTGTACATGCAGACGTTATTGCGTCTAACAACTCAACAAGATCACAGAAGTCTAGTTCATAGATTTGCAAGACAAGAATAGTCATATAATCAATATCTGGACATGCTTCCATGCAGCTACATATATTACTCAGCAGCTAATATATTATTCACAAGTATGTCCTTGTGGAAGTTAAATAATTCTAAGTGGATTATTCAAATGGCAAAAAAAAAAAAAAAAAAAATCAAGTCAAATCCACAACTGTTCATTTAAAGCCATCCTGGCAAGTTCTAAACTGAACTGGAAAAAAGGTCACAATCAGACAGACTTCACAATCACAACAGACTTCTGGAAAAAAAAAAAGACACAATTCTCTTGTGATACTGGTGTGAATGAGTTTACGCGGAAGTTGCTAAGCAGCTAAAGCCAATAATCACAAACCCAGTGACCCTCGGGGCTTTCAAGTCCTTTATCTGTTTGTAAGAAGAAAATAATATAGACGAAATTAAAATATCAGCACAGTAGGAGGAAACATGGAGAGGCACCACAATACCTGGAAAGAATGTTCAAAGCACACATGCTCTTATAGAGGTGGAGAAATATATTTTTGAAGTTGTAATCACATTAAACAATCTTTTTATTTATTTATTATTATTATTTTTTACTTAAACATACTTTTTGTTGCCTGTTCACATCCCAAACTCAGCACCAAAATTGACCATTTGTACTTAGTCAGTTGTAATAGTGCCAAATATTTGACAAGTGTAAACATACTGTTAGATAGGATGGAAGTAAAGTCATAAAGCTGAGGCAGGATGAGATAACAACCATGCTGATGATATCATATAGCCAGCATCCTTAAGACAAAGGTGCTTCAGCAGTGCACCGTTGCTGAGACTCTAGTAATGCTGAGACTCTAGTTTGTACCTGTAATATAACAAACAAGCACATCCTCCAGTGACTAATGACTAAGCTTGCATAAGCTCATAAGTAAAGAAAAAGAATATTAGAATAGTATATATTTATAGTATAAAAGAATAGTATATATTTGCCTTTTAAAATTACTTTTTTAATCCACCAGCTACCTTGATGAATAAGAAGATTATGTGATCATTTTGATGGTAAAACTGACAAGATGTAACGAAAACATAAGGTCTATCCACCAAATTTCAGTCCAAGTAAGCCCTTAAGAACAGATAAAAACTTCATATAATCCTTCAGAATAATACATCAATTTAACAGTGCTGTAAACATATTTTTGCCACCCATGATAGAAATATACCAGAAGCTTCCTAAATCCTAAATAATGAGTGCATGACATTGGCTTAATCAGCAAGGACATCTATGCATTTAATAAATAAGTATAAATGACCGATTCTTGTTCAAGAAAGTATAACAAGTCACAATTGTCTTAACCTGAACATCACTTTTATAATCTACTGTAAAATATATGCATAGTCTCAACATACATAAAATGAGCATATGGAAGAAGTTTTAATAGTAAGTGAATGCTGTTACAGAACAATAAAGAAGTGGAAGGATGGTGTCGTGTAAGGCCTGAGAGAGTGGCATGTGAATGCATGTGCCTGTATATCTTTCTCCTGTCCTCACCCACACAAGCCCTGTCACTAACTTGCCTCGGCTCGCCCAAAAGTACTCAACACAGAACTCCCAATCGCCCACATCTTCCTTGCGTGGAAAATTTTCCTCTTACAGTCTTTACGAACACACATGGATTTACGTATCTGATGCTAGACATTTATCAGACACTCACACGATAAACTTGCCTGAACAAAGCAGCTGAAATTAAAGGTCACATTATGCTTTAAGCAGATATAAGGAGCTGTTTTTTTTTTTTTCAACACACCCACCTGAAAAGTTGTTCTGCATGTGTCTCACTGCATTGATTAACTCTTTAAACCCATCCAGACTCTTGTCATTTTGACTGTACAGGAGGATTTTCTTGGCATCCGAAAACAGTCGTGATATACTGAGAATTAAAAAGCAAGACATTAGGCTGATGTCATGAAGGCAATCAACTAAGCAGTTGATTATAACATAGTTTACAACAGGTTTAAACTTACATGGAATCGTTAAAGTTGCCGACTACTCCTGGGGATTCTCCTGGGGTGGGGTGACGGAAACATGGGTTATTGGCGTTACACACAATGCCCTGGATCCATGGCAGGGTGCCTGCTGAGGGCATGGCTTTGTTAGGAAAGTGACCTGAAATCAACAAAGAGAGAACAAGGAAGATGTAATTTACTGCCTAAGTGAGAAGAATATCGTTACCACTATAAGAAAGGCATAAAGAAGAAAATGGACAAGAAAAGCTGGCAATAAAAAAATCTCCTCTGATGCAGTTTTTCTGAGGAATTTCAAACAAATATAGTAACGAATTGTTTAGGTAAAATAAAAGGGGTGATTAGATGCCATCTATGACAAGTCATGTAAATTGCAGTTTTCTAAAATGATATGATGCAGCTGTGATAGCAGCTATGAACCTGTGATCATCTTATCTACAGCATAGAACAGGTGCTAGCAAACATCAGCACATTTGAATCTCCTTCCAGATGGGAACCAAGCTTAGAAAGACTTTATTCAAGGGAGAATGATTGCCTAAGCACAACGTAGGACCTTTGGTCTAAGTCTGATGCCCCTAATGAAGGATAACATGTTTACTTGTGAGATGAGTCAAATAAATATGTCTGCTATCAGTCAACCTTAAGACTGCCAACTGGCCTTTTGCTAAGCACAGCACAGATAAGATAACAGCCAAGAGTGAGTGTACAACTACCATAAGTAAATGCACTGTATGTGACTTCATCTAGCAAATGCTGACATATGTCATGCTAACTAGCATCTCTAAATCTGAATTTAAGTAGAACCTTAATGTTGGATGATCTGTTTTTTTATTTTTATTTTGTCTTCTTGTTTCTCTGATACATAAACTGAGCATCTCTTTAATACTGGCTACTAAAAAGAGGAACTTTCCTTGTTTTTTTGTTTTTTTTACAGTTGCAACATGCCTGGCCACACATCCTGCATGATTCACAACAAAACTTTTCCAGTGTCTTCATCTAGACCTGGACATTATGCAGAACTGAGAGACAGCACAGCAAGTACTTCCTCCTTCAATGAGGGATCCTGAACTCAGAGCCAAAACAAAACACTGAAGAAGAGTAGAAGGGGAGAACTACACCATGTGATGGGAAATGTATAAATTATCAGTAACCATTAACAGCAGTGTAGCTGTAATAATCTGATAGTATATAGACTGTTGCTATTGAGTTAAATTATAAGTAGTAATGCCATATTGAAACATGAATGTATGCCCAATGAGCACCAAATAACTCAGTGTGACCTTCGATAAAGAAAAGAAAGTGTCAGTCAGTGTCACAACTACACTACAGGTCATTTAAAAGTCTTAACTTTTCATAATCTGTTTATATTACTGCTACTGATAACATGCCAAGAATACCCAGTTATATCACTCATACAGACTTTGACAAGGAGGTTAGAATAGCATTGATGTCCAATAAATTCCATGCTGTTATTCTACTGCAGGTAACACATAATACATTTATTTATGACAGATTTTGAAGTGCTTATGAGCCATGTCTTGGCACACTGTTAAGCTGTCCTAACCAAAATAATTTTTTTTTTTGAAGAAATGGAGATGTGTAAGAATAAGAATTGCTCTGAAAATGAATCATCTAAAAAAAAAAAGTCAGTTAATTAGTTCAAAAAATTTTGTCACATGGACATCACAAAGGGAATATCAAAAATATATAATTATTAAATAAAATTTGCAAAATACACACTGGATTTTAAGGAGCACTGATGCACCTTGGAGGATTCGCACTGAACCTTAAAGGCGTTAGAGTGTATGTGATATTGAAATGTATTTTTTAAAAACTGTCTTAGCTGTCTTTTTCATTTCTGTGATATTTCTATATGGACACTACGTAAGCTGCGTAAAAATACGTAAAAATAACAGTGAACTCCAGTTGAACGGATTTTCATTCTTAACTTCATAGAATCTTCTCCTTAGTAAAGAGCGGAAGTCCTAAACCGTTCATGCTTTTTTAAAGGATTGATAAGATTTCTTTTAATCTTTATATATTTTATTTTATTTTATATTTACCAAGAATTGAGTAAACGTGTTTTTAAAAGAGCATCTAACATTCTAGCATTTATATGCAACAATCAAGCTTATAGCACTGAAAATAAATTCGACTTACACTCATGTTGCTCATATGGGGGGTAGTTCAGTCTCACGGCAATCAAGATGAAGAAGATTAAGAGGGGCCAGATGATCTCAATTAGCAGCTGGAACTGTGCAATACAAACATGTGGAAAGAACAGTGTGTGTGAGAGAAAGAGAGAGAGAGAGAGAGAGAGAGAGAGAGAGAGAGAGAGAGAGAGAGAGAGAGAGAGAGAGAGAGAGAGAGAGAGAGAGAGAGAGAGTCAAGAAAATACAGAGATCAGCATTTTAATGTAAGTGTGGACACTGTCCCTCATCCCCCCTCTTTAAAGATGAGCGCTTGTCCCTTGCTAATAGAGCTTTCAGGAAGGCAGCGGATTAGCACACCTATCCCACAGACAAAATGCCCTGAGGCAGCACTCTCTAGCTGTTCCACAATGCTATCATTGGTTGCCTTTTATTAACAGCATTTATTATTAAAACATCAGCAGCCATGCATCAATACTCCATTTCCAGATATAGAAAGCATTTATGCGGAATGATCACTGAGTCATCCAGTAAAGTTGCTACACATTCAGTGCTGGTCAATACAGACCATGTGAGGATTGAGACCTTGAGACCATTTTGGATTTTGGATGTTTGACATTAGCAATGGGAGTAGCACTGTTTACAGCATAACCCCCAAAGCCTATGAAAGAATAAACAATGTGTTTCTTGGATACAGCTATGTGTAACCACTTAAACATTATAGATGGATATGCAATAAAAGAAGCATAATTTCATTGTAGTTACTGAAGAATTTAGAGTGCTTATTGAATATGCTTTAAGAATAAATAATAAATAATATGCCAGGAGTTAAAGGGATGAAAAGAAATCCCTTTTAGATTAATTGAGGACAGAACTATATTATGGACATTTACAACTGCCATGCCTGGAGCCATGCTGCTTTAAAGGCCTCAAAAGCTAAATTTCCTGTCACAAAAACCTGATAGGATTTTGCACTTTTTTCTGTCAACAGATGACAAATTTATAACAGGTTTCAAACAAAGAGTCTCAAGCTTAAATTAATATAAATGTTAACAATGCAATTTGAGACCCCACTTAAACTACTGTCATAAAAAATGTGTTAAGATTTACATTACAATAAAAAACAACAACATTTGAATATATGGTGAGCAAGACATTGTAAATAGTCTAGCCTGTCTCTGTATGTTGTCCCAGTCCTAGTTAGAGTATTTTATAGACTTTTTAGTAGTTTATACATACATACATACATACATGCACCAACATGTCACAACTCACAATAACACAGGTTCTAGTCCAACTTACCGTTTGTCGTCTCCTATAAGTGAAGTTCTTCCATAGCAGCAGACCCAGCTGAGTGGAGACAGGCATCTTCACTCAGGTCCTCCTCACGCTGCTCGCTGCAGCTCTCAACTGCAATGACACAAGACGAGAGCAGGACGTGTAAATAAGAGGCACCCAGGTACAACCAACAGAGCAGCACAAAGGTTCAGGCCAAAGTGCAGCAGCCTATCTGAAATCCTCCTGTTCACGTCTTCAATGTCGTTCTCTCTGGTTCTGTCTTGTTGTATCCTGCCCACAACCCAGTTTTACATGTACCCATCCCAGAATTCCCAGCATTCCCGGTACTAAAGGAGCTTAATGTAGGTGGGGATTTATTCGTCTCTGCCCAGGCATGGCAGGTAGCTGCACAGCAAGCAGCTGCATTTGATCAAAGTGCTGCCAAAGAAGAGTGGGCTGCTATTGTTAAATGCAAATAAAACTATTCATATGTGTTAAAGATTTGTGATTTTTGGCTCTAGCCATCTTTGTTCAAAGTTCAGAGATCTCATCACTGATTCAATCAGAGTTGAGTCACTCAGCTAAGCTGTGACATTTATTTTACCTCAGAAGTAAAACAGGCAAGTATCAAAGCTACATAAATCACTAAGAAACTAGAAACACACTAATTCAAATTAACTATAGATGTCGACTTCTCTCACATATAATGGTTGTTATAATGATTTTGACATGCCACAAGAAGTTTTCTTTACCTAGATCATGAGTAATTCTGGATCAATAACCACATGATTACTTATTTCATTTCCTCTTCTTCCAGCTAAACTTATTTTCATTATGATATTTCACTGGACTAGTGAGACAAATACAAATAATCTTATACATATTTTTAATCAGAAAAAAAATGTCTTTAAATAATTTGATGAAATATTGACATCATGCCACACCTCATGATGTCCCTGTTGTTCTCCATAGGTATTTTATTGCCTAGTGACTTTCATTGGATTTTCTGACATGTATGGCATTTTTGTTCACCACATGTACTACGCACATGAAAGGAACTGTGCGTCCAGTATTGTCATTGTCAATTGTGGTCTAAATATATTACATCCTACTTCATATACATGCATATAAATGGCAAGTCAATAAAATCTACTTGAGTGGCTATGTTTTAAAAATGTATGAATTGTATTAGCAGCCTCAAATACATAATATAAATTTTATATTACTGAGAAAACAATTTAATGCAAGGTTTCCTTCTGTGTAAAATAATGAAATTAATAACTGCTTTGCCACACAATGTATTTGGCCTGATACCAAATTTACAATCTACACTGTTACACATAGCCTTTCTAAATAGTTACCACTATAAGATTGTATGAGAGTTTAAAATTCCTGTTATTGACTTAGACTGTCTGAAAGATGTAGACCTAATATAATCACACAGAGACAGACAGTCAATTACTTACACTAACATCTTAAAGAGGTCAAAAAAAAAAGACACACGACTCAATAAACATGTCTCACTTTTTTCAGGCAAGAACTATGATGAATATATGAATATTATTATGAATAATACATGACTACTATGAATATAACTGGACTATTCACATTTTATACACTTTTTATAAATACATGTCATATTTATGTATTCTATTCATTTATTAATCAACTTTGCAAAATCAGACACTGTAATGTAACGTTTATTTTGTATCACGGCAAAAAGACGTGTTAAAAGCATCTTGTAAAAGGACCAAAGCAACACAAGCACGCTCCGAAACAAAATGTTTCCACTGACTGATCAGACGCAAGTGCAGAGCAGAAAGAATACAGGAGCAATAAACCTATAAAGGACCTAGACTCCACTTAACCCATGTGGTCTTTTTGCTTCTTAGCAATCCATACTAGGTCATATTGACTTTGGGCAGCTGGATCAGATTCTGTTTTTCTGAAACAATAAAGACACACCGAACTACTTCTCATACCTGGGGATGTTCCCTCCACCAGGTATGTGTGATCAGGTGTAAGTGCAAATAAAACACAGGGTTAAAGTAGCATCAGTGTTTGTTTAACACTAAGCAAAATTAAAAATGAATAATAGTATTATAGAAATATTATTAATTGTTCTGTGTCAAATGATATTTCACCACTTTACAATTATAAACTGATCATAACAATTGTGATATAAATAAAGTTTTAGGTTTTATAGGAGCTGGACCTGAAAGTAGGTCCTTCTTCGTGTTCGAAAGAGAAAATGGATCGTTAAAACCTAAAAAACATAAAGTTTTGTTTTTAGTATTGCTTTAGTATTACTTTAAGTAAAACTTGTGATCCAGTGTCAGCTACATGAACCTCTTTACATGCTTCTTCCCTCATACTAGTGGGAACATGTCCCAGACATGTTTCCTACTTCTGCAATATGTCGTCCTAATGTAGATGAAATTAGTCTGTATTTATACCCCTAAATCTGGGGCAAAATTTTTTGAAAGACGTCGAGAAATCAGTAGGAAAATAACTTCAAAGTCCATATTCCTTTACACACCTCCACTTTAATTTAAACTGGTACAGTTTGGTTCAACAGGTTTGTGGCTTCAATAAATTCCTTGGTGTATTAAATAACAGCATTGTTGATTTTTTCTTCCTTTCTGAATAAAAATCACACTATTACTCTGTAATGAATGAAAAGCGACAAACATCTTTGTTTAATTCATACTCCTCCAAAAATCTTGGATAAACACTTTCAATTTACATACAATAAAATACAAACAATGCCACGTCTCGATTTTACTTTTTGAAGCACAGTAAGTACTTTCATTTAAAAATTCATTTGAATAACAAAGCTATAGAACCACTAATCGACAACAAGATGATTAGATTATTTGATATTTGAGTATGAAGGGAAAAGTTTTACCTTTTTCCCCAAACACACCTGATGATCTGGTGTCCGGGCATTCGCTTTGTTTCCGTCTAAAGTCCTTTAAAGCTTTCTTTCCTTTCCGTAACTCCTGCTCGGTGTGTGTTGTTAAAGTGAGTGTGTTACATTGGCAAAGAGCATCTGTTCTGCTCACTAGCGGCTTTATACCGCAGACAGGGAGTACAGCTAAGAGGTTACCTCCGGTCAAGAAGAATGAGGACGGGCGCGCGTGTGCGCGCGTCAGGGCTTGTGTTTATATACTGTAGTAGTATGGATATAAATGTCCTCGAATGGGTAGGATATAACAGTTTTCAACCATGGGGACATCTGACCTGTCTCCACAAGAAAATGTATTTGTTTTTATTAATTTGCAGACGCGAAACATTTCCTGTTGGTTACTGAGGTTAGGTTTGGGTGTAGATAAAAAAGTATCATTAATGAACTGCATAAATAAGTAAGTAAATAGACGGACCTCATAAGGACAATAAAACGCGTATGTGTGTGTGTGTGTGTGTGGTAGGGAGAGAGGGCGGGGCTTGTGTGTTGTGCAGGAATGAGACAATACACATCAGTACACATCTGGTGATTAGTGACCTTTTGTTATTCCAGTAGATATTTCTTTACATTTGTTTGTATTTAAAAAAAAAAAATCTTTATAGTATGCTATTTTGAATGTAGCCACACGTTGTTAATACACTGTGTGGACACTATTAATACGTCCTCTTGTTTTTTTATTTCAATATGTGGCTAGTCATTTATGAATTATATAGAGCAAAATCTATTGTTACAGAATTATAAGTTTAAAAGTGAAAAGAATTGGAAACCTCCATCTCTGATATTAGCAACGATCCAGACAGTGTACTGTGATGAGTGATATATATTTAGATTAGATTAGATTAGATTACACTTTATTGTCATTACACATGTAAACGTACAAGGCAACCGCAGAAGAGTGAACTGTAATATAGAAAATATGTTTGTATGTTTGTATGTATGTTATATACATTTCATTTTAAGTCAAGAAAATGTGTGCTACTTTGTTTACTGTTGAGGCTGTAAGCAGCCATGTTGATTTGATGTCACATGCTGAACTTTCGGTTCGAGTTTAGGGGGGTTCCATTACCTTCACAATGATAAAGCACTTAATGAAATGGAATAAATAAAATAAATAAACTTCAGTACTCAACAATGATAATAAAAAAATCCTATTCTATTTTGTTTTGTGCTTTTTTTTACTCGTAGGGGTCTTAAGTTGGAAAGAAAACAACACAAACAACATTTTTTGGTATTATTTGACCATCAGCATCTCTGATTCAAGTTTTCACTACTTCATGCTGATGGGAAATGCATTTGTGAAACCACAGTACTAAGCTTAATCACAGGCTATTGATAGCATCAAAGCAGCCAAAGGTCACCTTAGACGAGTCAAACATTGTGGAACATGTTACCTCTCAAACACTTAAAATTCCTTACACGCTTGGAAATATTGGCCATATTGTTTTCATTTGGAGCACAACATGACTTATTTGACAGCACCATGTCAGTAATAATTAACATGACTAAAGCTAAAAACATGGCCTGTGTAGTCACTGCACATTCACTTGTAATCTAATTCATGACACTGTTTTTCTTTGGGGTCAAAATGAGGTCAGACAAAAACGTGCAATTTTAAAAGGGGTGTTTATACATGTTATATCAGTTGTACGTAAATCTGCTGAGGGAGATTTATGCATAGACTGACCACAGGTAACCTCTTGCGCTCCTAATCTGGAGGAAAGGTCATGTGACGTTACGGCCCCACGTGCTGGTCCAGATGCTGGAGTACAGCATGTTCGAGGAAGTGATGAGTCTCCGCCTGGCATTACTGTTGATAAAATCACAGACTGATGAAATAACGGAAAGAGCGAAAGCTCGGCCAAGCACAGGCTTGTGCTGTTTTTTCCCAGAAAAGTCATATATTATGTGTGTGTTTTTGTAAACATAAAATTATCCTGATAGCTAGACCAATACGAACACGAAGGATTTCTTCTCCATAATCAGAGAACCGGATATGGGCTAATTTCAAAATGGTCAAATCAATTGAAAGAGTTTAGTTCAAACTATCAGTACCTTCAACAGGGAACACATGTTTTCTGTCTACAGAACAAATGACTTATACTTTTAGTACTGTTCCACACCTATACTTTTGAACTTTATAAGGAATAGGGGGTATGTCACCATTTCAGCCACAGTCTAAATCTCAGTTTCATTTTCAATTGTGTTGTAAGGGCAGATAAAAGGATGACTGGTTTGTGACCAGTCTTGTTAATGCATATGTAGCTGCAAAAAATCTGTTCAGACACAAACTGCTACTTCCTCTACTGTTGCTAATTTCCCCACATACTAACCAATAATATTTCTAAAGTATTTATTTTTAAATAAAGGCATGTAATGTGTGTAAGCCTTTTGAAAGGTGTGGAGTGCACTGGTGATATCATGTTTCCCAAGTGCATTATTCTTTATGGCTGACTGAGCTAGGCTTGTCCTATGGGACAAAGTGTCCCGAGCTTACAGAATCCAGCAGGCTGTTACAGAAAGGCTCAGACTGAAAAAAAGAGAAACCTGTCTGTTTATAAAGAAGGCTTTCAGAGTACAATACACAACAACAATATTGAGATATGCACAATTGAACATACTCCTACAAGGGTTGTTCTATATGGTGCTATTGTGCCAAAAGGTTATTATTAATTTACCATCACATACATATGTGGCCAAACTGTTTCCACAGAGTTGAAAGCATAAGTTGTCTATAATGATTTTGTAGCATTAGAATTCCAATTCAATTGAACTAATGGCTCCAAACCTGTTCCAGCATTATAATACCCCTGTACACAAAGCAATGTCCCATGACAGCACTTTTGGTTGAATGAGCAACCTCACACAGCCAAGCAGCAAAATCATAAGGAAATCCATCCCAAATGAGTGATTTTAATAGTAGAGGTAGTATTAGATCAAATACATATCATCTCCATAGGTTTAGAATGGCATGTACAAATAGAATATATGTATGTTTCACCAAGGTGTTTATATACTTTTGGCCGTACAGTTCATATAATACCAAGATACAGATAAACAAAATACTGCTGACTTAAAAAAAAAAAACAAATCATGTGTTTCTGTTGACTCAACTGATTGGGAGTAAAAGTTCACATTACAACAGAGGAAATACATAAAAGGAGGCAAACAAATGGTCTGAATTTACATCTTAAATCTGTAGTTGTAGGTGTCCTGTCATGCAGAGATAAAAAACAAAACATCCTCTTTACCTTTATTCTATATCTATTAAGCAATCAGTACATGAGAACATGTAATACTCTTCTCAGATCAACACAAAAGGAAACTAGAAGCATTAGACCTTTTCATTCATGAATCAAAAGCTCATGATAATTGCATGTTTACTCAAAGGCATGTTGAGAATCCAGATAACAGATCTACAAGCATTAAAAAGGCAAGACAGATGTTTTTGTGTGTGTGTGTGTGGGGGGGGGGCGCCAAAGTGTTCATACATATCTATTTTGTTTTCCAGTGTATATGTTTAAACACAGTAAGTTTTATTTCCAAATATTTGTAGATTTTATCCTGGATTTCATCTCGGAATTTCTCATTTAAATCTTATTTAGGAAGAAAATGCTCAGGAAATACGATAATAATTCACTCACGATAATTTGATATACACTCTATTTATTGTATTATTTTTTAATTGTCAGGTTGTTTGACGATGACATCAGATTGATGAAATCATACCATTGTGCACCTCTTACAGGGCCGAGATTTAGTGTTTTATCTACAACACGTGACCGCCCTCTAGTGGACGGAGTAATAAGAACAACTTGGACGTTGATCCCCAACCAGTTTACTACAGTTGTTTACAGTATAGTGACTGGGTGGGATATCGATTCATCCACCTGTGTCTTCCTCCCTCCTTGTTTCTCTCTCCCCCTTTCTTGACGCCCACACACACACACACACACACACACACACACACACACACACACACACACACACACACACACACACACACACACCAATGCCCACCCTCTCCCTGGTACAACAGTGAACAATAGAACAATGGCTCCCTTCTCCATCGCGCCTTGGCAGCTCGGTGTCGGTGCCATTGCCGGAGTCAGCTCGTAATGCTGCTTCACACGGGGGAAGATGAGCGAGCAGAGACGATCAGCATCAAGCTCCTATCAGCAAAGGTCCATCTTCAGAAAGGTGGATTTACTCTTTCGATGATTGACAAACATACAGATAAGTCACAATAATGGTTCGACCATTTATGGGGGTTAAAATTCAGGACAGAGTCTCGCGCTAAATAGCCTACAGTCAAGGCGTTGACTGAAGTGAATACCTGAATAGTTTACTTGGTGTAACCTACTTAATTAACAAGGTTTTACTTAAAAATGGTTAAAGAACATGTCCATTTGTAGACAAGATGCCAGATGCGTGCGTAAAGACAAAGTGCAATTTGGAGTGTATTGATATATGAGCTCTATTGATTTCTTAGCTCTATTCACAATAAACTATCCATCCACAATCTGTCACGCTGAAGCAACAGATAAGCTGAATGGCGATGTTCTGTTTATTTGAGTTTTTCATGATTTTAAACGCAACCCATAGTTCCATCTTCTATCAGACGACGCCACAAAACCGTGGTGCTTATTAGCTTTTTAATGAACTTCCGGAGTGGGCGTGGCTACAATATCGATTAGAATAGTGCTGACTGATATTATTGATATTCTTCTGCTGTTTTTTTCTTAATTTTATATCCAGGTGAGCAACACTAAATTAATTACACTGTATAAAGTTAAATGCATTTAGTACTATTTAGAATTTGAAAATTATTGACCGTATTTTAGAAGGGTTATGTAATTTATTCTCTTAAGAAAAAATAAGAATATGCATTCATTTTATTGTTTTTCTTTCAATAGTTCTGGTTAAAAGCTGGCAAATGCCTTTATTATTATTATTATTATTATTATTATTATTATTATTATTATTATTATTATTATTAATTTTTACCCTGTGTTTTAATACGTATACAATAAATGCTAATATATGCATAATATTAAATAATACAATTACATAATAATAATAATAATAATAATAATAATAATACTAATAATAATAATAATAATAATAATAATTAAAAAAACCGTATAGGGGAAAAAGCACAGGCTTGCACATTCGCAGAGAGTTTAAAATTGGCGCTCTCGTCATGCGTCCCATCATTCCTTGCTTCCGCATCTTTGGCCAGCTCGCAGCGTGAGTGGACGATGCGTTTCTGTTCCGGCTACATCTGCTCAGTCCAGCCGGAAGTGCAGCTCTATTAATCCTGAAGTATTAATCCTTCTTTACCTGGAGGCAGAAGAGGCGATATTAGTTTGCTGCGGTCACGGGGAAACGCGTTTGCGCGCCCCGTCTGATGGATGCGTCGTGTTAGTGCGCGGCAGGCGGTTAATGCGGGGTCAAACACACTTCGTCGACTTCCTGCAAGTTGGGCTTATTGTTGTTTTCTTGCGCTGAAGCGTTGAGGTCTGTGCGACTCAAACCTGCAATGGGATGCTGCGGTAGCGCAGAGGTAAAGAAAGCGTGCCATCCTCCGCCTACACTGGCCCTCTGTCGAGCAAGACACAGAAATCAGTGCTGTAGCTTGTGTGTTGTGTTGTGTTGTCATTTGGTGTTCTTTGTTGTGGTGTTGTGATTTGGTGTTCTGTGTTGTGTGTTTCTTTGCGGCCGCGGACTTCACGGTTCGTTGTTGTTTAATAGGTTGCAAAGCGCATTGGTTAATCCCATTAGGATGTCCCGTTGTTCCTCACATAGCGAAGCATGATGCACTGGACTCTTTGAGTGTTGGTCATTTTGCCTTCTGAATCTCAGTGTGTTGTGTGTTAGAGCGCAACCCTCAGTGTACTGATGCGCGAAATATCCATGCAGCCCGACTTACCATCATCATCCGTTTTACAGCCCATGAGGAGAAAATGTGGTTCCGAAATGATTCTAACGACAAATACGAGTCCAGGGATTTGCTGTCGCTTCAATTTCAAATAATTTATGAGTGCTGTCTCTCTGATACATTTGACGATGCTATTGAATGCTTGACTACCTTCATGCTCTTGGCTTATGTAGGACATTGAAGCAAGCAGTACTCTTTTACTCAGCTAATGTACAGTGTTATTTTAATGCAGTGCTGTTGACTGGGATGACATTGCATTTGTGCATTTCAGAGGGTGAAAAGAGAATGGAAACCCTTGGAGGACCGATGCTGCACAGATCTCCCATGGTTCCTTCTATTTATGCTCTTCTGTGGGGGAATGGTGAGCTACTGTACTTATTCAGGATTTTAGATAATAACAGACTAAAGACTCATGCTGATGTACTCTTTGGAAGGCTATTATTATATGTCATAAACGTTGGGTATAATATTGATTGTATTTTAACTTGAACCCAAGAGTAATTTGTAAAAGTTACAAATGCATATATGTTAGCAGGTATCCTTATATCAAGGATGTTTGGAAAATGGCTATGTTAATTTGCATGCTTACAGTTGTGCAAGCTATTTAAAGGGATCTTTAGGCATGTGACTGAATGGCAACAACAGTCACCATTTAATGTTTAAAAATTTGCAGTTAGTTTATGGCACTAAGTAAGACATATTGAACAGATCTGTTTGAATTGACATTGGAAGAATAAACCTTATTCGTCAATTGTTTTGTGATTGTTTTGTTATTGAACAAACCATGTTGTTATTTTGCTAATCAGTCCAGAGAGGGTAACACTGTTTGTGAATCTTTTTCCTTTCTGAGAGTCATTTATGGAAATGCAAATGATTGCATAAACCACTTGCAGCCATTTTTCTACAGAATTGATGGTTTTGCTGCAGTATTTTCCCAAGTGCTTGGTTCAGTCAAATGAAATACTTTGCCAAGTTTTTTTTTTCCAGATTGCAGCCCAATAATTGACAAAACCCTGAGATTGAGGAAAGTAATTGATTTTTGGAATTTAGCTGAAGTTAGCTGTTTTGAAACTCCTAATTCGAATAAATACAACCCCTCACTTCATTGTTCCCTCTTCCAGAGCCAAACCCTAAAATCACATGCACATGACATGCCTGACAGAGTAAGAGGGAGAGATTTCTGAATTGATGTAGGATAGAGGTCTATATCTTTGTTTTCTCTTTTGTTTTACAGTCTAGAACACAGACAGTTTTTTAGGCTCACTAGGTTTGATTTAGTGTTGGCATTAATAACGCATATTTTTCTCTTGTCTTCTTTGTGAATTTTCTCTGGGGTCTCTGGATTCCTCTTACCTCTCAAAAACTTGGCAGTAGGTATATTGGCTATGCTAAATTGCCCCTCTGATGCCCTGTGATGGACTGGTGTCTTATGCTGGTTAGATGCTGTGGATATTCAGGTTTGTCCCTGATAAAGTGGTGACAGAAGACTATTACATGATTACATACAACCAAAATAAAATCAAACAAAGCCAAAATGGATTTGTGACACTGCTATGTCCAATATTGCTCTGCATTATATCACAGACTGAAAGCGAAGGACACAAACTCTGTCATAAAAAATATGATGTCATAGACTATAATGATTATAGAACGTAATATTGAACATAATTTTGAATCCAAACAGCTGGAATGAGAAATATATATTTCCTATAATCTGTTTAATGTGACATGAATGCTTACTGTTGTTTGCTTGTTTTTTAGGGTGCTATCTGTGGCTACACCATAGTGACAGGTGGTGCAGCACGCCTGGTCTTTGGATATGACAGCTACGGTAACACTTGTGGCCAGAGGAATGAGGCCATAGAAGGGGTCAAGCTCAGCGGCTTGGACCACCGAGACAGAAAGTAAGTCTGCGCTTTTTATGCTTCCTCATGCGTCCTTGCAGATTCTGTGAACAATTCTGTGCCCTTCGATTATCACATCAGTGCATATGTCAGGCAGCTGTGACTTCACCTTCAGACTACAGAGGCCTGCTAAAACCATGCAGAGCCTTTAATAATTCAGAAAGGCCCTAAAGGGGGCCAGAACCACAACCTGCACTGTGCTTAATGGACTACAGTAAAGTTTTTTTTAATCCTCATTCATTTGCATTCATGTCAAATTAATTTCCCCTCTCTGTGTTTGGAATAAAGTGTGCTTTTCTCTTTGTTAGCACTTCACAAGTATGGCTTGGTGGACACAAGTTCATGCAGTAATCGAGCTTTCACTCGTGTGTACTGATAATGTGAAAATAATGTAAAGACGTCCCCATGCGAACCATGCTTTCCCCGAATTCCCTGCTCACAACCACATCCACTTTACCTGTCTTATCAAAGCATATCCTTTCAAGTTCACCAGGATTCTTATCATACACTTTACATTTTTATTAAAACTTTAATTTAGACCTATGGTTCAACCTTGTTTTATTTACTATCAACAATGCTAAGCTTTTATATCTCATGTTCTGGTTAATATTTTAGGTTTGTTAGTGTTTTTCGCACTCTTTGGATTTTGGTCTGTTTACTGTTTATGGTTTTTAATCGTCTGTCTGTTTTTTGTTTTTTTTGATGTTGGCTCCAGATTTTGTATTGTTTGCCTTTTATCAACATTTTAATCTGCATGCATGATGTATGATGCATGCAATAAAAAGGTTTGATACATTTATCATTTATTAAGCATAAGTAGTCTTTGCTTGCTCTTATCGCCGCATCATACAAAGTGACACACACGGGAGATTCAACCTTTATATTAAGATTTATGTGTCCTTTGTTTTTTTGCTTTAATCAATCCACTGCTGAAGAATCTTGCAGTGCTCTGTGTGTTTGTTTTCCATTTCATTTCGAAGATGATGTCTCAGATGCTGTGTGTTTGAAATGACTGGATTAACAAGCTGATAAAATTGTCAGGAGGTGACACATATTTACTGGCTTTCTTGGAGATCATGCCAATAAACCATATGAAAAGGTAAATGCCTCACTGAGCTAAGTCGGCTTTTCAAGATTGTCTGATTGACTCGAATTGAATTTCTATGATTTCCTTTAAAATGCTGGCACACTGTGTAACATTTGAGTGGAAGAATTGCAAACACCTAAAACTAAGAGAACAGGAAATAACTTGCAGTAGTGAAAGCTTTGACAATATGTGGCTTTGCATGTTATGAGGGGCTTCCTGTGGGAGTTATGTAAAGATTATAGCTCCTGGCTAGTTTAGTGCTTTTTATATTACCAGTCACTGCCTAAGTTCTTAATATTTCCATGTATTTGGTATTGTATGTTACTTGTTTAATTTATGATGCATGCACTGAGGTGAAATAAGTATTCAGTTGTCGTTATTATGAAGCTATATAAAGAAATATGTATGTTTTATAAGCATAAACAAAGATGTGTTTTTAAGAAATGACATGAATGTGGAAATAAAATAGGCAAAAGGATTCCGACGCTGCAAATTACACCTATACTAATTAGGTTTATGTGAAATGAGTATAAGTAATTAGGTTTTTGCAGCATTGTGATTTAATTTTGGAACAGTCATCTTGCAAATTTGTCTTTAATTTTCCAATATTATAAGGGTCCAGAGATTAGCTAGAATAGACGTTCTGCAGAACCTCCTTGTGTTATTTTGGTATTGTACTTGGGGTCATTATCTTGTTGAAAGTTAGATTCCTCTTCTTTGTAGATGAGATTAAGTTCTCCCGTTAGATAGACATCTCTGTGCTTTGTTTTTAGAGGAGTTTTTAGAGGAGTGCTTGTTTGTTGTTGTTGATCCTGTTGCTTTCAGGTTGTTCTGCAACTCTGTTCAGGTGACAGCTGCTTACCTTCCTTATCGTTAGTGTGAAAGCATTGTACTATCTTGTGTGTGACACACCTGTCCTACTCCATATTATCAAAGCACCGATAGGGCTGTTTATGGTACAGTGTTAGCTCGGTGGTTAAAGTGTGGGACTACTGAGTTTGGATCCCAAGACACCAAAGCTGCCACTCCAGGATCCCTGAGCAATGCCCTTAAATAAGAAATTGTATAAATGAGATAAAGGTGTCTGCCATATGTTCTGTTATGTATTTTTCTCTCTGCTGTATCTCTGTAGCTTTTTTCCTGTAGCCTTACATATAGTGTCAGAATACTTTTTCCACTATCAATTTTAGTCTTTACAGATTTCTTTTTTCTTTTTTTTGCAGTTTTTGTGCTTTCTATGTGGAAATCTATTTGAATTGGCAAAATGCAAGCACAGGATTCTTCTTTTAAACTGAAGAGACTTGTGTAATGACTTTCTATGATATCTGTACTCTTGTTCATTGCATTCTCGTTGTTTGCTTGATTTTTTGTTATTAATTACTATAATCATGAAAAAGTACACACAGTACTCATATTAAACACTGTGTATAAATACTTGTACAGTGACATTAGTCCTGTTGTGAATAATAACTGCAAATGCAGTGAATGCAGAAATAATTTATTAACTTTGAAATTCACTATTTCCTAGCAGTGTCCCTCAGGGGACTAATTAGGGCCTGTATTATTTGACTTCTATATTAATGACATTACATTTACTACAGGTTTTATTGTTATGCTGGTGCTATAATGTACTGTATTGAGTTGTAGACAGATTTGTTCATTTGATTTGTGGCTTTACTGTACAAAACATATATATTATCACATATTATATATTGGACAGTTTATATAGACTTCTAAGTCATCAAATAAATTAGCATGCTCATAAATACAGTGATCATCAATGATTACTGCTTACATTTGCTCTAAATCCACTGCAGTGAATAATTTCCTGAAATCTGTGACTCATAGTTATCATGTTGGATGCTGGGAGTTTTTCCTGATGATGATGATGATGATGATGATTATGACACATTAGATTTGACTGACTTGCCCAGGCATGAACATTCATGGGCTTTGAAACCTGCCTAGATGCATTATGGTCCCAGCTAATTGGACAAATATGTATAGAAATAATGATAATTCTCTCAGCAATATGGATGCACATAGCACTTGAATTGAAGCTGGCATTCTGGATTTTTGCTCTTATTGTCATTGCTTTGTCTCCAGCAAACCAACATGAGATAGAGCCCAAATTGTAAAACTCAGTAAAACATACTTATACACAAAAGACCTAGAGACAACCGTGACTGGAACAATGAATTAACTAATTACATTTGAATGGATTCCTTTGGGTCATCCTGCATTTTGCCTGTATTGTGCCTTACTGGTGTGTGTGACAGATTTAGTACAATTCATCTTGGGGTGGGAAATATAAGTGGCACCCCACAACACTTTGAAGTGCATTATGTTCTTTTTTTGCATTTATTAATGAATGATACATCAAGCCTTTTAACAGTTAATAGTTTCATTTAATGTTGTGGAAGTCAGTTTCTGTTCTCACCTACATAACTGCTGTGATAATCAGTCACCAGCATCCATCTCTCTCTCTCTCTTACACACATAAACACACACACACACACACACATGCACACACACATACACACACATGTAGCCTGCCATTTTACCTTGAACACAGCAAAAAGAAGTGTGTTATATTCATTCTAGAATGTGATCAGTCAAACAATGTTGATTCATTTCCTGTTACAGCAGCTTGGATGATAGATTCTGCTGCAAGGAAATATTTAATTGTTTCTTAACACTTCATTTACAGTGACTTTTATAGTAAATGCTATAGTAAAAGTCTTATGTATTGTTATTTAACAGAACATAAGAAAGAAAAATGTACATTTTTTAAATTATTTTAGTTTAAATACTTTTCCTCTTAACAGCTTTCCTGTTTCATTTCGAAACTTACTTTATTTGGTGTTTTCTAATGATACCAGAATCCTCAGTACTTCATCCCCAATCAAAACCTTTTGGCTTCATTTTCTCTGTCATAAATGGCTTTCTGATATGACCATTTGATATCTGATGCATCCGCTTGACTGTAGATCTAACATTTATCAGTTATATATGGCACATATCTACCAGGCATTCAGATATGTTTGAGTGGATGCGATGTAGGTTGTGTACCACATCACGGCTCAACCGTATATATACTGTATATCAGACCTGTTGGTTCCAGCAGTGTTGACAGCCCTGTTTTAGCCTCAAAGATTTCTGACTTTTTCTGGATTTCTCCTCTTGACTGTTGTGTGTGTCTTCTGCATCTGACAGGCTGCTTTTGTTGCTCTGTATGGAGGACAATGGGCCTCATGGCTCCATGTGGGCACCGTGCACACTCCCCCACTTATGAAAGACTAAGGCAAGGCCATGGTCACGATGGAGCTTTTGACTATGGGTAGAAACAAGCCATCGCTTTACCTCACTGCCAAAAAAAAAACCTGGCATGAGCCAGCACTCCTGGGATGAAAATATGTGCTGCCTGCTGTCGATTTTTATCGCACAATAGTGAAGGCTGTATTCGATGGCCTGATGTGATATCTGGCTCGTTCATTAGATGAACACTTTGAATAGCTCGTTGATCTATGCATTTTATCAGGTTTGAATATCTGATACTCTTACATTTTTTTATTGTGATAATAAGTTTGTATTTGCTCTGATGTTTTACAGATATGTGTTCTTCCTGGACCCATGCAACTTAGACATAATTCAACGGAAGATTAAATCAATGGCACTGTGCGTGGCACAGTGTCCTCCCGAAGAGATGAAAACCTATGACGATATACGGAGATTTGGTATGATCAATGGTAAGTCCACCTTGCTTCGAAGTCCTCTTGTCATTTAGCGGATGCCAGCACAGAACTAGGAACTCCTGAGGTGGCATTTAGCATTAGAATTCAGAGACAACACTGATCATTCCCTGCTGTTAAATAGACTGTTAGTTATTGATGTTGATTCCTCTTTTGGTTGCAGAATAATTTATGAACGATGTCTCGGTGTATGAGGGCAAAATGATTCATCTGATTTTTTTTTTAAACAAAGGTGTCCCACAGCGATGTGTATGTACGTATGTCCTATCTAATGTGCTATTTCTAAAGTTTTCAGAGGTAACAGTGTTCTTTTTTAATCTCTGTAAAAATCGTGGTTTATTGATCATTTCCAGTCCTCTTCTCTTGTTCATTTTTTTTAGTGTTTAGTGTTTAAAAGGTACCCTTGAGTCTCAGGGTGGTTCTAATTGACACTTCCTCGACTCCTTGATCCTCTTAGCAATTGATCTAAAATTGATCAAGGATCTATCAGTTTTGTTTACTGTGCTTGAAAGAATCAATGAGTGAGAAAATAGGATGATTTGAGAGTGAGGATACACAACTGCTTTCCCGTGGAAGCTTTACACTGCAGCATGAGACACACACCTACAGTATGCTATCTATTCTTCACCTCCTCATAAAAGTTTATCCTCTAGAGTGTATGTGTTTGTGTGTGTGTGTGTGTGTGTGTGTGTGTGTGTGTGGCATGCTCTGATTCCACAGAGGATGTATTCCTGACTTACAATTAGCGTTCCCTGGCCAGGATAAAGCTGATACTAAAAAAAAGAAAAGAAAATTATATGGTGAACCAAATAAGTTGTTCTTATGAATGTGCAGCGAGAGACAATGCAGCTAAAATGACAGTTTAATGATCAAGGACATCGTATTCTGCACATTTGTTTGTCCTCAGTTCCTGTGTCCTTGCATTCCATCGTTTTGTTCCTTCCTTGAGCCATCAGAGGCAGGAACTCTCAGAATACAAGCAAGGAATGAACACAAAAAAAAGACATTTAAATGGATATGCATCTATAGACATTCTGAAATAAACTATATATTCAAATACCTTGCCCATAAATTCCACAAACCTTGACTACAATACTTTTTTTTTTTTGTCTTTCTTGTTATCAACATTGTGATGATGAACTATTAATCAATACACAACAAAAGCAGCAAACAGCACCTCATGATGCTATTTACTCAGTAATAAATAAATAGCATGGCACTGGACTAAAGCACCCATCAGCCACAGCACACCACAATGTCGTCACGGCTACATCGGACGTTTCCTCACCACACTTCATCATGAGCAGTGAGACAAAGGTGGATGCGAGTGAAGAATATATTTATTAGAATGTGCAAAAATTAACAAAACAAACCGTAACACATGATGACAACAAAACTAACACTAGGACTGGCAAGACTATTGCCAAAGAGACAAGGCAGAGACCACGTAGCAGTTTAAAGAGAAAGACGGTGAAAAACCTGAACTTACATAGCGTGACACTAATGAACTGATACATCACAGGTAACCTCGTTCACAAAATGTTGGCTGAACGTCTGATGAATATGGCACACAAATGAGGAAACACTTGAAGTCGAAGGAGTTTTGAAGTTGTCGTCTGATTGGTTGGATGCTACAGGATTTCCAGGAGTCGTGTGTGTCGCGTTTTTAATAGTCCACATGGAGACCAAGCTGTCGTGATGCTCTACTTCCCTCATGAAAGAGGAAAGCTGTCGTGTTTGCAACTGTGAAAATGGGAAGCACTTACTGTATGATGATCAGCTAAATTCTGGATTTTCCAAGTGACAGACTCATTCATTTGCATAACTTTCTTAAATGATCTCTTTGTAGTTGCACACCAGTCTGTTATTGTAGAGACATCAACTTTACATTTTTATGCCTTTAAAAACATATTGTTGAACAAATTATGTAATAAAGTATGTATCACTTCGGATAAAATAGTTCAGACCTGCATACAACATGATGATCATTGCCCACTTCATGCATGACGTGTGCTTTTCAAAACCTACTCGGTTCATGAAACTCATAAAAAGAGTTTATATTTGAATTGTAAACGTCTCTGTATTCTCAATAACCTTATTTTCTAGGGAAAAATTATCTACAACTTCTAGTACTAATAAAATACTGCACTATGTATAAGGCTCATTGTAGATGGTCATTAGTGTATAAAATATCTGACCAGATATATCAGAGTATAGTAACTCTTATAATAAATCCTTTGAGAAATATGGCCATCAGATACAGAACCAGTCTTTAAAATTCCCAGCTCAAACATGAATTATTAATTACAGTTGACTATTAATTACATGACTATTAATTACAGTTCAATGTCTGCAGTGAAATTATTTGAAAAGTTAGTTATGTCATTGCAAGAATGAGAAATGGCAGTGTTCAGAAGGTTAAATGAGTTTTAAATAAATAAATGAATGTATAACATGTATGCCAGTTATATCCTGATTGGCTTGACTTAATGTTGGTCTTTGCCAGTAAACAAAACAAGAACACAGATTTTGTTTGCACACAGCATGTGTGAGGTAGGTGTGAGAGACTGTCAAACGACACAAAATGTGATAAATTTATGAAATAATGAAAAAAAAAAATTCATAAATCCACTATTGGTTTTTGTTGTTCGTGTAATGTCGGGGTGGAATGATAAATAGAATACATTTTTTTTCCTGAAAATTTCAATCAAAAATTGAATCTTTTTTTATAGTGTTATTAAGTTGACCAGGTAACAAAAGAATACCAGGTTAAAAATTGTGATTCTTGTAACGATAGAATCTGATACTGTTTTACGGTGAAGATTTTAAACATTGGAATATAGATTTCTGTTTGTAACACGTGCTGTTTTTACCTGCAATGGATCTGTCAGGTATTGATGGATGCAGGTACAGACCTTTATTGGTGTAAGGTGTAAAAAGAAGAACAACATGGTGAATAGAAACCAAAACAGCAAAGCTTACAGACCGTGAGCAGGGACAAACAAGACACAACATCATATAGCATGACAATGAGGCCAAAAGGAACTAGAACATAAGTAGGGATGCTGATTTGGGTCAACACAGAACAGCTGTAGGTGCTAGTAAGACGAGTGACCGGGTCATGTGACATACAGGAGCTGATGGGAAATGTAGTCAAGCGCTGATTTGGCGTAACCCTGTCAGGATCCTTGTGTGAGGTTTATTTTCGGCAAAAAAAATCCGATCAATCATTTTACAGACTTCAAACATTTGGGGAAATAGATTTGTTAATGCATGTGCTATTAGAGAGATAGAACTGATGTACAAAGAAAGTGTTGCCCTTAATCTTCTTCTACTTTCGACTTTTCCCCTTAGGGGTCGCCACAAAGAATCATCAGTTTCCACCTATTTCTATCCTCAGCATCTTTTACTCTCGCACCAATTAACTTCATGTTCTTTGGCTTTCCTCTTGACCTCTTACCTGGCAGCTCCATCTAAAACCATCATTCTATTAATATAAAACCCCACTATAATATGATAAGCTTTGGTGTTCGTGTATAAAATACAGCAGTATTTATACGCATC
>NC_062527.1:13646810-13681810 GCF_022655615.1 Tachysurus fulvidraco
TAACATCATACGCCGCATTACAAACATTTAACTTACATATAACAAGTTAAATTGTAATGCAGAAATAAGTGAAAAGGCAGCAAGCCTATGTGATGTCTTTGTAAAATAATCATGTAAGTCACATTAGGCACAATTAAGCATATTTGTTATATATTTGACTTTTAATATAAACATAACAGTAGTGTAATAATCCACACAAGCACCTTTAATGCTTCTTGAACACTTCTGCGTAGACTCCTACAGCAGGATGTTTCTTTCTCATTAAGGGTTCCTGGTAAAATCTCTTTAAGAAAATAAGAACCTTTAGCTAACCAGAGGAATTTCGAGAGACACAATTTTCTAAGTGTCATTAATCAGCAGCGAACACATATGCAAAATGATGGCAGGATGAATCTGTAATATTTGACACACACAATAATATTAACAATGCAACAATGACCTAAATAATAACCTTTTTGTTTATTGATTAGATATGTAGTGACAGAAAAGGGGAAAAAAATAATTTGGTGAGTAAAATTAGAACCGACTTCAATCGTTTGAGCACGGAACACATGATGCTATTGCATCCAGCATTTCTTAATTTTTGTTATTTTTCTTTGCTAACATATAGATATCTTTATCTATCTTTATTTGCAGCACTTCAGCTCGTTTTCTTTTTTTGTTGGCCAAGTTAGTGTGTTGTCGGTTTAGTGTAGCGGCTCGTGTCTAAAAAATGCTGCCTGCAGTTGAGTTGATTCAGGGTCAAATCACTTTCGCGGTACAATCAAACAGAGCTAGAATTGGCTTGGAAGCAGTGAGCAGTGTGCTGTGTGTTTGTAGGAAGCATCAGCTCTCTGTAGTGGTTATATATAGACCACAAGATGAAACTGTAGCTAAAGAAACAACTGAAGAGGCAAGTGTTATTAGAGTGATTATTTTGGTCCTTACCTGCGTGTGATTGCTGTGCTTACACCTGTTCAAAGAACTCCACCGAGGGGTAAACACAGCAGGGTTAGGTACAGTACAGATGAACTAAACTCTGCATATCAAAGCACTCTTAAATTCACTGATAAGTCACTGAACTAATAAGAAAGTCCTAACAAATAGACTAAAAATATATCAGCATGGTTTATCAGCATGTTTTAGGAGGAGGGAGGATACAGGGGAACATGATAAACCCTCATAGCTCCTTGGTTAATGGTTCGGATGTGAGCTACGGTTTAGTTCTTTTGCGTTTTCTTTGTGGGGTTGCTATGGGTTCTCCTGTACCCTCACACCTTCTAGTGCTTTAGGTTTGGACTGCAATTAAACAGGTAGGCCATCCAGGTTGTATTTCTGCCTCATGCACAGTGTTTCTAGGATTAGCTCTGGATACACTGGTACCCTGATAATGATAGAAAATAAATAAATAGTATATGGGTCTGTGCTAGAATGCTGATTCTTATCATGACAATGCTTTAGCATGGGAGGCTAAGTTAAGTTCAACAATATTAATGACACACAACATAAGAATAATAAATATTGGCATAAATATATGCTGTCTAATATGCAGTAATAGTGTGAAAAAACTGCCTGATTAAAGATGTCTAAAGCCTTGATCATTTTTAGTTAGTTAGCTGCCATAGTGAAATGGCTATACCAATACATTTAAGCTTAATCAGTTCAGTTTGAAATCAAAAATTGGCTGTAAAAAATGTGCAAGATACTCCTGAACTGCAATGCGTATGCAATCTCCTGTATCACAAGGTAAACAACCTTGCAAACGCTATCTTTACTTGTGGTTCAGGTCGGTTCAGTTCAGGAAAACCTATTGTGTTTACAGTTATATATAGAAGAAAGAAAATTTCCCAGGCTGCCACATGTCATCCTTTGATATTCTAATGGATTTGACATATCTTCTTTGTGTATAACAATGACATATTTCAGTGGTGATGAAACAACAATTCAACAAGTTTTTGATGTTAAAATGAGGGATGTGATTATTTTGTTCGCAGCTAAGGTGTAAAGGAAGCTTGGTTTGTGGTAGTTCTATGAATATCTCTCTCTAACATGCATGTGTGTGGGATGTGCTTGCTTCCAGTGCTCTCCATGATCCTGATGGTGATTATTCGCTATATCTCTGCAGTCCTGGTGTGGATTCTCACTGTTCTTGTGGTGCTTGGCTCACTAGGCAAGTTTGCATTTTCTTTATTTACCTTATTCTTTTCTGATTGGAATTTGTCCCAGCTGAAGGTATATGTTTGGGAACATGTTCACTTGTAGCAGAGATTGTTGTATGCTCCAATTCCACACTGTTGAAATCAGCTATGGGTATTTCTTAATATTTGTGGGAGTTATTGTAGACCTGGTATGATATTTCAGGAGCTTATGTGTGAAAAAAGATGGTGTGCTGTGTGTTTGTAGGAGGCACCAGCTTTCTGTGGTGGTTATATATAGACCACAGGCTGAAGGCGAACGAGACTGTGGTTACAGATTTAAAGGAAGCAAAAGAAACAAATGAAGAAACCATTGCTTCCAAAGACGACGTTCATGGACTGCTGGTCTACGCTACTTCAGCAACTGTGTTCACGGTGAGTCAGAGAGATAAAGAAAGAGAGAAACTGAGAGAGAGAGTAAGAGACAGATAGATGTAGATGAGAGAGACAGGCAGAGTCAGAGAGAGAGAAAGAGAGAAAGAGAAAGGGGGCAGTCAGTGAGTGAGAGATAGAAAGTGAAAGAGTACACAAGAGAGGGAAACAGAGCGAGAAAGAAACACAATCAGGGACAGGGAGAGACAGACCGAGTGAGTGAGAAAGAAAGACAGATGGAGAGAAAGGGAGATAGACAAAGAGGATAAAAAACAGAGTGAGAAGGGCTGTGGCTGTAAGTAATGTACACAGCCTATGAACAAATCTTAGTGGCAAATCACTTCCTGACTATAATATTTAGCCATTAATGTCCTCTCTGCATCCCTCTGCTCACAGCATTGCTTTTTTTCAGGTGATCTTACTGTTGCTGATGCTGTTCATGAGGAAGCGAGTGGCTCTGACCATCGCTCTGTTCCATGTGGCCGGGAAGGTGTTCATTCACTTGCCGCTGCTGGTGCTGCAGCCTTTCTGCACCTTTCTCGCCCTTTTTCTCTTCTGGGTCTACTGGATCCTAGTACTCCTTTTCCTCGGAACAACTGGTGAACAAAACTGTCAACACTAATTATCTTCAGGATCACCTAATAGACCTTAGAACCTGGCTGATATCTGAGCTCAGATAATCAGATAAAATGTGTGTGTGTGTGTGTGTGTGTGTGTGTGTGTGTGTGTGTGTGTGTGTGTGTGTGTGTGTAGCAGAACATCTCAGCAAACATAACAAGTAGAACATCTCAGCAAACAGATTTGCTGTGGATTATTACACAGCTATTAACGAGTGGCAGAAAATCAAAAGAAAACCAATTAAACCATTACAGTTATTTGTATGACAATTACACATCAGCTGAAATGTCATTACAATGGCAGGCAGGCTGCTGAGCTTGACTATAACATGAGCTGCCATTAGACTGGTAGAGAAGATGTTGTTCTATTTTCTAGGTTATTTTGACTGCCAAAGAAATTTAATTACGCAGCACACACACCAGCCCAAACTCGCCTGGGGTGGAGGCAACATTTGTTAACCTTTATGAATCCTGATGATTGCAGTCCTTATGTAGAGAACTAAAGTGCTTATTTGACATTTAAAATTGTGATATTTCCACAGGGCAATTGATTCTGAATTTGGGTCATAAAATTGTTTGGAAATTATCTCAGCTTCTCTTATAATAAGTTCTAACTGCAGTTCACCATTATTTTGGAATTATGCAGATGTGCTGTTTGACAAGTGAAGTTTTTTGTGATGGTTGCTGCCTAAAATGCTTTTTTTTTTTAAATTTGTGATGCAAATTTGAGTTTTATTGTGCTTTTTCTGTTACTTGAATTACAAGCACATGATTTTTCTTTTAAACTCCTACCAGTGAATGCACATATCTAATTCATTTCTTTCATAACTCATGTTCAGTGCACATGAATCAAAGAGGGCTTTGGCTGAATGCGTCGTGATGTGATGATGACACATGAAGCGGCTTGCCCCAGATCTGCAGAAAGTCTCATAATTAAAAAAAAATGCAATCTATATAATCTTAGAGTTCCTTGATTTTCTGTTATTTCTGAATAATTTCATCACAAAATTGCAAAATCCACAGCAGGATTTACAAGTTTTCTATTTTTTACATATCCTTGCCTAATCACAGGGAACCCAGAGAAGAGCGAGCAGACAGGACTGACTGAGTTCCGACTGAGCGGCCCACTGCAGTACTTCACCTGGTACCATGCCGTGGGTCTCATCTGGATAAGTGAGTTCATCCTGGCCTGTCAGCAGATGACTGTAGCTGGAGCTGTGGTCACATACTACTTTACCAGGTCTGTTCACTGTATCTCTGCAAGCTCTATTCCTCCATAGACCTGTCAAATATCACACATTTTGCATAGGAACTACTGTAGAATTCTATCACACAAAATCTGCAATTCTTAAATCATACTTCTGCAACCGAGTGTATGTAAACATGTACATGACAAATCGTAATTTAAACTGCTTCAAATCATAGAATTTTCAGTGAGGTACTGCGGTTTTATGTATAAATAACGCTTGTTAAGTTTGTTAAAGGACGAAATCAAAACTGCAATAATGTTTTTTACAGTTTACTGCGTTTTCCCTCCGCTCCCATCTACAGGACTGTGCATTATTTTGCTTTGGGGTTAGCAGGTCTACAGCTGCAGCACAACATTAGTGTTCACTTTGGTTGCACCTGAAACATTTTTTTCCTTGCTCTTTGCTCTATTTGATATTTTCCTCTTCATGTACATACCTGCACTGCCGTGGGCACAGCGGCACTACTGGGTATATGACATTTTAAACTTTTTTCTGCACAGTGGTTTTTTCTAACCTGCTTTGTAAATTGGTTTTTGTTTTTTTTTCCTCACTTCAAGCAAAGCTTTAAATATCACGTTCTATTTCTTATAACCTGCTTTCAAAGTACACTCGTAATATCAGGACATGTTAATAGGCTACTTCAGACAGATTCTAAATAAACACAATCGAAATATTTATCATTAACAAATAAGAGCAAACCATTCCGGTGCTACTAAATCGCACAGTGAAAGAAGAGTTAATACATAGAATATTACTAGGATTAAAAACTTTAACAAAACTAAGACTTAATGCTGAATAAGATTCTGAGTGCTGTTTCAGACTAAGAGTCTCAAAAGATAGAAAATGGTGCATGGAGTTGAGTAATCAGCTGATATGAATGTGTCATAGAGGTTCACACATATGAGTAAATTTCCACTAAAGCCATGTGAGGAAGTAAAAAAATTCATTCTTTTAGAGAGCCGTTTGTTCTACTTCTGAAATATTGATACAGGATAAACTACCGTTCAAAAGCTTGGGATCACTTGGAAATTGTAAACTGGAAATGTTTTCCAGTTGTACTGGAGCCTCACACTCCATTTTCTGTTAGAACCAGTTCCCAGTCCCTGTTCTATGACAGCAGTAGTTCACAGGATGGTAAGCGAAGTTCTTACCATAAAAAAAAAGACTACATTTTTTTCTGACCATTATGAGCCTGTAACTCCTGAAGCTCTAGTCCTTAAACTAACCTAAAAACATTTTCAAGTGATCCCAAACATTTGAACAGTTTTGTAAGTAAAATCTACGTATCATTTTGATAAAGTACTATAAAGTATTCTGGCACTTGTGAATATACCGAATATATCTCTGCCCCAATCACACACGCTAATGTCGTGATCTAATGTAACATTAGAAAACATTTCAAAACAATATTGTAAATTCTGGTTGAAAATATGCCATAAATCTTTGTTGCTTTTTTTCTAAAATCTTAGGGCTTAAAACTACTTTTACAGTCGAATCTCGACGGATTATGTTTAGTTTCTTTAGTGAGCTCTTAGATTCAAATCACTTGTTTGATGGTTCAACATCAAATCAAATTACCTTCTCCAGTGAGAGAAAAAGACAAAATATGCATGGATTTAATAACCTGAATAAATTAATCTGCAATTCACTAACTCTGTGTAGGGACAAGAACAAGCTCCCTTTGACGCCCATCCTGTCATCTGTGTTTCGTTTGATCCGTTACCACCTGGGTACCGTGGCCAAGGGCTCCTTCATTATAACCCTGGTCAAGATCCCACGCCTCATCCTCATCTACATCCGTAATCAGCTCAAAGGAAAGGTCAGTCCACAGCAGCCTGCACTCACAATATATTCTCTAATAATACCAAGTTATACAGCTAGACTATGCAGAACTTATAGAATGTATAGTTCAATTGTTTTTTTTTTTTGTTTTTTTTTTTGTTGTTGTTGTTGTTGTTTTTTTTGGGGGGGGGTGCACAAATTTTACATTCAAATGCTATTCCTGTTAATTTAAAAAAATAGATAGTTTTTAAAATCTTATTAATGTACTATGTTTCCTTATTTATGGAAACATCAAGCTAAAAATAGTCAGTGTTTTATCAGGCAATGTCTTCTGTATTCAGTGTGGTGCTAAACAGCTACCATTTAGTTTATTGAAATGACCTTCGTGCAAGTTCACTCTTCAGAGGTTGCCAGAATTTTCTTAAGTACAGGTATTTGAGACTTTTTTTTTTTTTTTTTTTGTAGTGTCTGAAATAGAGAATGCAGATTAAAAAGCAGGTCACATGATACGATGCCACATAAAAGCAAGCAAGCACTAATTGTAGTCTATTGTATTGTCACTAAATCAAGGTCATGAAAGTTTAATATGTGCATAACACGTAATCTAAATCATAACATTATTGTAGTTGTCCGAATAATAAATGAATGCCAATATTTTTCTTCTTTTTATGTTCTCTCCTGCGAGCTCCCATTTACTGTGATTACAACTCACTTTTAAATGAATTTCTAATTTTATCCGTAATGGTTTGAAATTCGGGACGATCAGTTCTTCCGATTTTTTATTTAATAATTCATTTATGCAACTGATCAAGATGAATGATGTAAAATCGATCATATAAATGAATCATTTCTTTATTTTTAATAATGATATTACAATAATATTATCAGAAAATGTTAATATAATAAGAAAGCAATCATTAATTATATCTTTATACTTGTAATTTAATTTGTGCATATTTTAAACAATGTTTTAAAAATATTTGTATTTAAATACAATAATTTTTTTTTAAACATATTTAGCATTTCATATTTTAGCATTTAGCATTTCATGTCTGTTTTGCCTCTCCAGGAGAATGCATGCGCACGCTGTATGCTGAAGGCGTGTATTTGTTGCCTATGGTGTCTGGAGAAGTGCCTCAATTATCTAAATCAGGTACAGTGATGATTGACCGTTGCCACATGAGTAATGTTTGTTCAGCAAGGAATGTGTGTTTTGCATTAATTACCCTTTGGCATTGGGCTGATACGAACAGTCTCTATCACTCAGGTCTCTATCAGTGAACAAGCTGTTAACTTGGAGTAAATAGTCTTCTTGTAAAAGCTAGAATGAATTTCTCTGTAGTTAATTGCACTTTTTGACTGACTTCCTTTTGAGGCTGGATCCTCGCGAGGTTCTTCCTCAGTTTTTCCTCACCACCTCTAACTTGCTCATTAGGGATCTATTTAAATTCGATTAAATCTAAATACGCATACTTCTGTAAATCTTCATTGTTAAAAGTGATATACAAATAAAATGAAATGAATTTACTCTTCTACCTACTGAAACAAACATGGTACATTCTTATGGTACACTAGCAATTTTGTGGCAATTCATTTGACTGGTGTTTTTTTATACCATGTTGTTTGATTTATTTTTTTTTATTGCAGACCAGTTTTATGGCAAAATGAATGCTTTTCTTCACATGTTCTACACATAACTCCATACCAGTTACCTTCATTTAAATGAACATCCTGTTGACATTGTATTATAATAATAAACCAGAAACCAAAAGTGATTGAATTGGTTTTTGTGAGTAATTTGTTTTTGATTGACCTTGTTACAATATTTATATATTATATGATAAATATATAATATAAATATAATATTTATGCATATTAGTCATTGTCAGTCAAATGAACAGAAATGAATGAATGTTTGTACCATTGAGCAAAAGGTTGTGAGATAAGTTGTATAAATGAGATAAAAGTAAGTCGCACCAATGCTATAAATGTAAAACTGAAGAATCCAGATGACTGCCATGTTTTGAGTTTAAGGCAAGTGTTGTCTCTCTCCATCTTGTGTTAGAATGCGTATGCAGCGACGGCCATCAATGGCACCAGTTTCTGCACGTCGGCACGTGATGCATTTGTGATCCTGGTGGAAAACGCTCTGAGGGTGGCAGCCATCAACACCGTGGGAGACTTTGTGCTTTTTCTGGGCAAGGTAAACAGTATCATATTGAAACTGACTGCATTATTATCCAATTTTTTTTGTTAACACAAGAAGGTTGATTATTCTATAATAAATAAGTAAATGGTGTGTGTTTGTTTTCAGGTCCTGATTGTAACATGTACAGCGTTTGCAGGAGTGTTGGCTCTAAACTATCAGAGGGACTACGCAGAGTGGGTACTGCCGCTCATCATCGTGTGCCTGTTCGCCTTTCTGGTGGCCCACTGCTTCCTGTCCATCTTTGAGATCGTTGTGGACGTGCTGTTTCTATGCTTCGCCATCGACACCAAATACAATGACGGCACATCTGGCAAAGAGTTCTTTATGGACAAAGCCCTTATGGTGAGTCTTGCACAGAATTCTTTACTGATCCCAGCAAATAAAACCATAAAACTAATATATTTTAATACAAACTGTCCTGAATATTGAAAGAAGGATTATTTATACTATTGTTTCTATTGTTATTATGTTTCTTATTTATTATGATATATATATATATAACTCCATTCTATGGCTGGTTACAAGTTCCAACCCCTCTGGGAGAAATGGTTGAGTCCGAGGGGAGGGTTTACCCTTTAAAAACCAGTCTCCCACTTCAGTTCGGGGTGGGAGTTGTAGGTGTGGATGGTGGAGTTATCGGAGTTGGAGAAGATATTAAGTAAATGCACAATTGTAGGTGCTGTATCTTTTGTATATAGTTCTCTTTATTTCCCTCAGATTTTCTTTGATTTTCTTTATTTTTCCACTGTTTCTTTTCTGGGAGTTGTAAATATTTTGGACTTAGCACTTGAGCACCCTGTAAATAAACACCACTTTACACTGAACAGCACAGCGAGTATTGCCATCATTTGGGTAGAAGGCGAACCCATAAGGCCGCTCTACCACAAATTTCATTATTATTAAAAGAAATTCTACCCAGAAAATCATGAGGTCTATAAAATGAAATGTCACATACAAGACCCCATTTTGACCCCAATGTAAACAAAGCCCAACATCTAAATTAAATCTAATAAAATGCTGTATTATTAGGTGGCTATCATTGAAAATCAGTAGTGTCCAGATTTGGGAAGGAAATTGTAACGAGCTTACTCAGTTACTTTAAATAGAAAGTCTGCCAGAAAGTTGAACGGTGTATCTGGTTGAGATCGATTGTGTACTTAAGGTGATATAGCTGAGCTTGAAGATTAATAATGTTATAGTCTGCAAATTGATGTGTTGTTATATTTACCGGGGAAAAAAACCACCCCAGATATTTAGGATCTTTGAGCCACTAACATGATAACATTAAGATGTGGGTTGAGAAAATCATTTGCAATTTTTGCTATTGTTATTAACCCATTTAGTAACTTATATTGCTATTTTGTTAATCTGTCCATATTTCAACGAACAATTCCAGCTATGTCATTTTGCAGGAGTTTGTTGAGAACAGCCGGAGGTCGGTGGCGCCGGCAGAGCGCGGACGGAGCAGCAAGCGATCTCGCTCTCGACTGGATTCGGGACTGACTGAGATGAAGGCCATGGTGAGTGTGGACGTGTCACCGGCAGGATGTGAGTGGGAAGTCCTGCAGGAGTTCCTACTCTACTACCTGCTGCTGTGTGTGTTGGTGGACTGGATACAGTCTGAGTACTTGCTCGTCATATGCTTCTGTCAAGACTTCATCATCTTCGTTTGTGTGTGTCTACCTACGCTCACACTCTTCCTGCTGTTCTCACTGCTTCAGAACACACCCAGCACGGCCACGTTCTAACTAACACTCTCTATCACTATTACTGTCCTTTCTTCATTCTGCACTAACAGACTCTATTTTTCTATGCATGGACTTTTAATTTTGCTGTTGTCCTTCTTGACTGTGTTGTTTTTTAATTGCTGGCTGTCTTGTACCAAAAGTGCCCTTGTAAATAATATTTTTTTCTCTGTGGCCTTACTGTCACTATGTCGCTTTTAAAGGAGAGATTTTTGAGCTCGACCATGCAGGAAATGGAACTGGCAGGCTGGAAAATGAGCCGCAGTCAGCAGGAGGACGGTGTATCTGTGTGTATTTGGGTCTGTGTGTGTGTGAAAGGGGGGTGTGGCTGTGTGTGTGTGTGTGTGTGTGTGTGTGTGTGTGTGTGTGAAAGGGGTGGGGGTGGGGGAGTCAGCATTACAAGCTTAGGCAGCGTACAGTACACACTAGTCACCAAAACGCTGGCTGTGAGTCATGTTCCAGCCCTGTGGATGCTGCCATTAACTGCACTGCGTTTTGGTTCAGCATTGTTTGCTATTCAGTCGTTAAGCTACACTTCTGTGGGCATTTTGTTTTGTTTGGATCTGTTGTTTTGGATTGGTTGATAATGTTATGCTTTTCTATTCGTATGAGAACATTGACATTTCTATAAATAATATGCAAGTGGAGGATTACAAACAAATCGAATCCTTTTGTGGTGTTTTTTTGACCACTAAAGACTCAAGGCAGTCCTGCAGTCCATTGTTGCTTGTCCTAGCATGTCCTCTCATTTGTCTCTACATTCCTGCCTGCATTCATTCATTCTTCTTTTTTTTTCTCCTTTTCGCGCTCTCATTTTGTGTCATTGTGAGGCTTTTCATGCAATTAACAGGTTTATTTATTCCTGCGGTTTGTAATAAAAATGTAATCACTGTTTTCCTCTTAGGCTCCTGGAACAAGTTCAGCTTGACCAAAAGCCGGACATGGGACTTTTTAAAGACATTCCAAAATGTTTATTTTTACCAATGTGTAACATGTTTACTATGGTTTCACTCCAGGGAATACAATATTTTAATAAGAAACTGTAAAAAAAAGAAATAACAATGTAATGAAGCACTTTATATTGAAGCGCTGCATATTTTAAAAGGCTGATGCATTTTTCGTAGTGATGTCCTTTTTTATAAGACTAAAAACAATTGCCATCTAGTAAAACACAGTATTAATAATGTCTAGAATCACTGTTTTTATTATGTATAACTTTCATAACAGAGTTTTTTTTTTTTCGTTTTTCTTAAATGGGTTTCTTGAAGTTTGGTAGAAACCTTCGTGTCATGCAGCAATGAAGGAATTAATTGTTGTTGTTGTTTTTTTAGTTGTTTTAACTCCTAACACTGAAGCATCTCTACATCATTTGTTCTTATTGATATTTCTATTACACCCAGTTACATTATGGATGTGCATTTGGGAGGAAGATTGGCGTTTTTGTTTTGTTTTGTTTTGTGCCTCAGTGTTAAAGCATCAATCTCCTCCAAACCCCCCTGCCCCAAAACAAAACAAAAATGTTTAGACTGATTTTAGATCTGATTGTTTATACATATGGAAGGGAATTGCTTTACCCTTAACTTTATTCCTGACAGGATGAAACCTAAAGATTTAAACATCTAAATGAAATTTGTTTGACTCTTTCAGGCTAGTGACAGCTGTTGTGTAAAGAGTGTTACTGGGCCTTTTGTTTGTTTGTTTGTTTTTAGCTAAATGTTAAGCTATATACAAGGCTTTGTTTGAGATTATGTACTGATGCTAATTAGGTATTAAATGCAAACACTGAATTAGCGTTTAGGCTGTGAGAGGCTGGATACGTAACAACCAGGATCATGATGGCCATCTTTGTATAGTTTTTTAACCCTAACATATTTCCAGTCTTTAGCTATGGCATCATATAACCCTCCAGGCTTAGATTTACATTTTGAGTGCTGATTTTAAATCAGATTGCTAGCATATTTCTATACTGACCCAATCCTAGATTTATGCTCCTAACGTTTGTCAAATAGGACTTGGTTTCCTGAATGTGTCCAAGTACAAAACTTGTTTTTGATGATCCTATTGTAAATGAATGGCTCTCACATGTACATAACAGTGTGGTGCTTTTGGGACACCAGGCCCTGGTCTCTCCTTAAACACAGGGTGATTTTTGTAGTCCCTCCTTCAACCTATGGGAAGAGAAATTCAGAAAATCTTTGCATGTGAAATTTTTTTTTTTAACTCATCAACTCTGAGCAGTATTAATCTGAATGTGAGTCCACTATTATCATTTGCACACACTGCATCCCGTGGAGAGTCTGGGTGCTTTGAATCCGTGTGGTGCGTGAGTGAGTGTCCACTTTTACTCCTGAAGCAAACTCAAGTCTTCCTACTTGCACTACTTTTTTTGTTGTTGTTTTTTTTTTTGTTTTGTTGTTTTTGGGAGGCATCCCTGTGATACCGACTGACTTGGAGAGGAGAGGCACACAAAAACTCGCACCTTGCCTTAACCCATTCAGCATGCAGCACATCCTGCTGGATATAAGTGGTTGGTTACAGTATTTTTGCAGTACAGTATGACCTTCAGCTGCAGAGAGCCTGTAAGCCTTAAACCAGTTCAAGCTTTCCATAACATTTTCGGTATCTAATCAGCAGTGAAACTACAAGCGAGTTGTTTATGTACAGCATGTGAACAGAAGGAGTCAAGATTTTACTAATTGTTTTGAATTTTTAATCTTTATTAAAGGAGCGTTTGGAGGATTTTAGCCAACATTTGCTAGGTGTTTAGGAGCTGGAACAAGGGAACTTGTGGTCATGAGGCGAGCTGGTGACTTTTAGAGATGGTGCACAGTAGATTCACCTTTAGTAAACAGCTCGACCTTAAAATCTAAGAAATCGTAATCTGATAAGCAATTAACATGATGTGAAAGTGTCAGCAGTTCCATCTTAATGCTGGTATTATTTCACATTTATAAATGTGTGAAGCGGTTATGATTATAGTGGTGCTTCGTTTTACCACTTAGACTTGTGGACCAGGATGCAGAAACAATGAGATTTGATGCAGGAAATGCAAACACATACTTATCTTCTTTAAACATTCTTTCTTGTCACTGATTTTTCACTGAGTGCATTATGTTGTCTCTTTACTAATCAGACCAGACAAAATAAAATAATTACAAAAACAATAAATGGCTTAATGTCTATAGCCCTGTAGCTACTCTGATGAGCTGCTTTCAGTGAAATTATTAACATAAAGTATGTGTGATTGGATAAAACAACAGATGGTCTGCAATAGAAGATTCATGCTACAGTATTTTTCCAAAAGTGTTATCTGTAATCTTCATGAGGATTATACTATACGAAAAAATACTTCTGAAACCTGAGATGAGAGTATTTGTTGCTTTTTAACCTCCACTGTCTCCCAAAGCCTTAACAGCAAAGTAAAAGTTCCTGAATATCCAACATAAACTGTATTTGTTAGTTCTAATAAATTGCATATAAAAACGTTTCATCTAAAACACTGATCACTTTTGATCAGTCTGAGAAATGTTGGCTAATTTCCGAATATAGTAACAATTCCTTTATGATGGATTTAGAGTGTATATGAAATATCTGTACAGTATATATGAACGTGTAAGGATACATGCTGACTGATAACAGAATGTCCATTTTAGAAAAGGGAATCTTAAAGTGTGTTGTGGTCTTCGGTTTGTTTGTATTTGTGTGTTATTCCAGGTCTCACATTAGAGAGGAACATGGGATGTTATATAGTGGATGGTATCTTGAACATACCTAAAAGTTTGATAAGTGAAAAAAAAAAGAAAAATTCCTATTTGTTACAGACACCAGTCTTATGGTTAAAGCATGTTAAGAATTGCACTAAGTACTCATTTTAACACAGATAGAATATGTGTGGAGAAAAAAAAGGATTTCTATTTAAAACGATTATGAACATTTTATTCTGCTAATTTATTTTCAAATGCTTGAAAAAAATTCAAAATATTTTAGAAATAGTGATGAAATTGGAATTAATGTTAATGTGAGCATTATTGACCGCCAAGGTGAAATGTACGCTTTTAGCAGATGTTGCCCTTTACTGACTTGAATAAACGCCGAGTTGCGTTTTCTGAATCTGCTCTGATTGGGGACGGACTGAGTGAGACAAGCTGATCTGTGATCTTGAGGCATTGCTGAGGAACAGCAGGGACTGGCTATCTGCTCGACCCCAACTTTGCCAAATGGTGCACAATGTAAAATTCAGATGACGTGCACAAAAGATGTATTGTTCAAACTGCTTGTTTTGGTATTTAGTTGAGTCCTTGTTTTTCCTCTTTCTCTCTCAATCAGTGTGGCGGCTGGGCAGCTGGCATGTGGCATGTTCAGGCCTGTCTCTGTTGGGTAGGGAGCTGTAGAGATGCTCTGCTTATAGTCAGAGCCAAACTAGTAATGTCCATATACACAATACGCACACACACGCACACAGATATACACACTGACACATGCACATATAAACACACATATACAACCTGCATGCTCCCAGTCTGGGCTTTTTCTAACTCTTTAAAACAATGAGCCATTTTTGTAGGATGTGAATTGTTTGGCGTTAGGATCCATGTGACTTAAACACTGACACTTCTAGAAGAATAGCTTTATTCAGTAACAAGCCACTGTTTTTCTGTTGTCGAGATGTGAGTGTGTTTCTCCTCTTCATTGCGGGAAACTGCGCTTCTGTTCCCGCCCCTGTGGAGAAATAGGCCGTTTCTGTGTGAAGAATACTGTTATCAATAGGCAATACATCAGTTTCCTTGTCTGGTGTAACACTAGCTCTTAGCTTTTACCTGCAGTATAGTTGTTTGTAACATTGAATTAAGGTTTTTTTGTTTTGTTTTGTTTAATTTTTTTTTATATTCATATGTATCTTGTTTTTTAAAGTAATAAAATGGAAAATTTTAAACATTGTCCTCAACTGTTATTGAATATGTTTTTGAAGCTGACACACTTTAAGATTTGACTTTGCTGCTTATGCGAGGGTGAGACAAATAAAACCTTTAAAAGTGCAACTTTAGTTAAAAGTTTTAGTTACTTTAGTAAAAGTGCAAATTAGAAGCAAGTCAAATTTAGTTCAAGAGGAATCTGAATACCTTTTAAGGGCTGGAACACTTACCCTTCAAATTCCACATGAAAGCTACTTGTCTGGGGAGACAAATTATTTTTCTGGAAAACTACTCTTAGAAATAATGTGTATTTCTACTTTAACTTCACTATTTACTTTTTCAACCATGAGCTTTTATCAAAATGCTCAAAATAAAGAACAATACCCAATATTTTATACAGCCAGGTTTGGACTTATGGGTTGTCTTATGATTGAGACATTCTTAGAGAAGGTTATAGAATGAGGTAGTTTCTTACTTTGTTATTATACACTGATGAGCCATAATAACCACCAACACGTAAAGTGAACAAAATTAATTTATCTTGTAACAATGGCATTTTTCAAGGGATGGGATATATTATACAGTCAGTTCACAAAGTTGAGTTTGAAACAGGAAAAATGGTCAAGTGTATGGATCTGAGTGACCTTGACAATGGCCAAATTGTGATGGCTAGTTGACTGGTCAGAGCATCACCAAAGCAACATGTCTTATGGGGTATTACATATAAACGCATGCAGTGTTTAGTACCTACTAAATTTGGTCCAAGGAAGTACAACCAGTGAACTAGCAACAGTGTCAGGGGTCTCAGATGCACATAGGGAGGCATGGCAAGCCCATCTGGTCCGAACCCACAGAAAAGCTAAGGTATCACAAATTGCTGAAAAAGTTATTGCAGGCCATGATAGAAAAGTGTCAAAACACACAGTGCATCGCATCTTACTGCATAGCCACAGACTGGTCAGAGTGTCCATGCTGACCCATGTCCTGCATCTAAAGCACCTACAATGGGCATATAATCATCAGAACTGGAGCATGGAGCGATGGATGAAGGTGGTCTGGTACGTGTGCATCGCTTTCAGGACTAAGGAAATTATTGAGGAATGGTTTAGGGTGTTAATTTGGCCTCTGAATTCCCCAGATCTCAATCCAATCTAGCTTCAGTGGGATGTCGATCTGTGGATCAAGTCTGATCCATGGAAGAATCATCTCACAGCTTACAGGACTTAAAGGATCTGCTGCAAACATCTTGGTGCCAGATACCACAGCACACCTTTAGATGTGTCCATACTGTACCTATACAGGTCCGAGCTGTTAGATGGCAGCCTACACTATATTAGGCTGGTCGTTCTAATGCTATGGCTGATTGGTGTATGTATGTATGGATGGATGGATGGATGTAAGGATGGTTGTGCCAACTATCTTGGCAGCAGATACAAACAAAATACTAAATAAACAATGAGAATCATTCAGGATACTCTACAAAACAAAAAAAGTGATCTCTTAGTACCAAATATCCAGGAATACACTTTCAATGGTCGCTACAAATATTTTATTTACAGCATTTCCATGAAAGTATGAACTACTTTATCAGTGTACTGTATGACTGCTGGTAATACTTTTTTTTTCTTTATGTCTTTGAACTAACTAAAGAAATGTTAATGTGCCACTTTTTTCCTCTTTGCTTTGTTGATTTGCTTTTTCTCCCTAAATGTGTGTGCTATCTTTTTGTGTCTCTTTTGTGTGAAGTAAGAAAAGTACAATTCCTGAGGTAAAAGCTGACTAAACCTTAAATACGAGGGAGAGGAAAAAAACCCCATGCAGAAGTGTATAAGAATATTTAATTTACAAAGCACACAAAATGAACACATGAACATTGGTTTATTACAAAATACACTGTTTTACAAATAAGTGAATCTGTATAAAATTACCTGAAATTATAAAACATACTTTTTTTGTAACGAGCTAGCTGTGCAACAAATGGTAGTGTAAATAAAGTGCTTGAAACTGGTATATTGTGTTCAGTGCAGGAATCTTTGGTGTTTCTCATATTTGAATGAGAACGCTTTATATATTACAGGAGTCTGTCTATTAAAGCCATAATGAATTTTCACTGACTCTCATCCAAAAGTCTTTTCAAACATGAGTTTGTCCTCAAGACGAGTAGTCTGGAATATACTGATGAAAAATCTGTGTCCATCAGAGACAATCCCAGCAGTTCTCATTATAGCATATGTGCATCATACATGTATATATCTACACAGTATCTGACATTTTAGCTTTTGTTCAAGTGCTTTTGTTCAACTGATGTATATTTTTGTACATGTAAGTGTTTAAATGTCTATGCATCATCTTCATCCTCACTGGGGATGAGGTCCATGATGGTGTCTTTGCGCTGGCTGTTCTCCGAGCTGTACTCTTTCTGCTGTTTCTCCAGTTCCCGGAGTTCAGCCTGCAGCCGCTGCAGGTGCGCAGCACGCCGGTTCTTCACGTGCTTCATCGGGAATGGGTTCAAATCCCAGAATGCGATGCTTGTCAGCTTCCTGTGAACCGGAAACAGGGTTAAAACTGTTAGAATTATGGGCAAAACTAACTTTTAAATGTTTACTTGTGCAAATACTTAGTCATTCTGGATGATTAAAAATAAATGACTTTTATGGTCAGAAACAGATCACGGATACTCTGTTATACAGCAAAATATTTCCTGCTGGTTAAAGACTGCTCTTAAACATTCCCACATTCCCTCTGTGTGTTTGGTTATTTGAAATAAAACTGCTCCCTGCAGTTCACATCCAAATAGATTCTTTTATAGCCTAAGACCTAAACAGTGGAACAGCCTACAGCATGACTGGGCTTAAATTCATCTCAAGTGATGAATATGTGGTGTGTGTTTGTCTCTAGGCTGTGAGCTTTGTGAATTATACATGATACAGTCTGTGTTCAAGGCAAAAATAGTAACACCATCTAGTGCTCTAATGCAAAGCATTATAGAGGACAGAAGCAAGTCTCAGAATAACACATAAGCCAGAAGTCAGAAAATGCAAGACTTACGGAAAAATACATATCCCTTAAGCCAAAGTGTAGTAACTCGTTTTCGTGATAATTCGAAACGTAAGGTGTAAGGTTGGGAAACCTTACACAGAATTTTTGTGGCTTAAGATAACACCTTTAAAATGTATTGATCCTTATGAACAAGCACTTGTGGCATCTCAAGGAGCAGAAATGGGTTTATCACCATTTACATGAAAGATAGGAAACTAAGTGTTTTGGTTTTGTTATTTTTTTTTTAGTTTTTCTAGAAAAATCTACAAATACTTAAAATGCTTTCTACGTTCATTTATCCACCACTATGTAGTGTAACATGACATAAAACCTGTGTTATTACCATTCTATTAAGCATTCCTCACCTGCCATCTGTGACTGTTTTGGTAAAGAAGCGGAGGTACTGATATATTTCCACATTGTCATGGATCTTTAAGATGTCCTCCTCTTTGTATTTGAAAATAGCAAGTGCATATCGAAAGAGCACCTGTATAGAAATAAATAATGTTAGTCCACAATTTAACAAGGCCATGTCACTCTATGCAGTATTTCTGTATTTGATCTAGAGTAAGAGTAAATTTCTGTTTGCCAAGACCATTAACAGTACTGCATATCCTTATAATTAAGTTAAGCTTAAAGTACAGTGCTGTACCTTAGTTCCTTCATAGAGGAAGGCATCCCAGACTTTCAGCAGGATGTCACTGGGCAAACTCTCCACAAACAGCACCAGAAACCAGTTGAATGTCACGAGGGACACGTCCACACTGTATTCGTCTAAATGTGTCACCAACCGTGGCAACTTCTCTGCCATAAAGTCCTTGAACACACGCTGGTCTGCCTGCAACGTGACAACATATTACAAAAACATTGGGTGTTTCATCAGAAAACAATGTTTATAGATCTCTGCAGGCATCAGAGTCTTTTATTATTATTTTATGAGTTAGTACCTGAGAGCCCAGAAGAGTTTTGGTGTAGTAGTCCTGGGGCATGAGAAACTGCACTATGGCCACTAGACACCAGAAAGCTTCCTCTTCACTCTGCAGCACCAACAGGGCAATAGCAGCCAGTCTGAAAACACACACACACACACACACACACACACACACACACACACACACACGTTAACATGTGCATTTGACATTCTGTTGTACAGTGAATTAGAATCAATGGTAATTCAAGGTAATGAACCCTAGATGTCAGGATTTCCTTCCTTTTAATAAGACAGGCCTGCTATATGTGTACTGGCCACTATACAGCAGTATTGAGCCAGTGCTGATTATTACAACTACTACTACCTACTCACACACCTAATTCTCCATCTTTAACTGTGAGATATGCATAAAAGTAACCTTTGTGCCAGAGAACAGAAAAAAAAATAAAAATAGGATTAATGATGAAAATTATTAATCTCTGGAAATAGTCTCAGACCATCTCACCAGAACAGAACCTAAATCAGTTAACTTATCGTATTTAGAGTTTAAACTTCTTTTATTGTAAAAATTGTGGTTAGATTCAAATTGACAATAAATACAACTTTTTATTTGGTTGAATTGCACAATTTTCAATCAAAATAAACAGTCAATACGGTGCAACAGTTGCACCGTATTGACTGTTTATTTTGATTGAAAATTGTGCAATTCAACCAAATAAAAAGTTGTATTTATTGTCAATTTTCAATAGACATAAAATTGTCAATAGGCATAAAAGTAGTGGTGAACTCCATCATTGTGTCTTTACTTGCCTGTCTATCATGTTACATGTATGTGCTTTTTGAATGTGGTTTTGGACATAACACTTAAGTGGTTTTAATTACTTGCTAGTTTTCATTTCTCTGAAAAAATAAAATTCATGCTACAGCTTTAAAGACATGAGTGTTGGGTTGGTAAAGACTCTGTGTGTGTACCTGTTAAGTCCCTGGCAGTATCCAACAGCTGGGTTCTGCCAGGAGAATGCCAGCAGGACTCTCTGGAGCTGCTGCAGCATTGGACTGGAGGGTGATGAGAAGCTCTGGTTGGTGGTGAGTGTTCGGTGCAGGTCCAGTTGGATCTGCCTGGCTGCCGGGTGTGGTGCGGCATGGCTCTTCTCACACAGCTGTTGGAAAAGATCAGGGTGGCTCTGGCGCAGCTTTTGGGTCCTGACCCGCACCATCCAGCGCCACACAGATGGCCTGTACTGACGAGGGACTCCTGCTCGCACCAGATTCTTCAGCTCCTCACTCGAGGACAGATCATCAGGGGAACGACCTCCTAGAAACTGAGTCCAGCGGGCCAGAAGTGACCGCTCACCAGTTTCCTGCTGGAGCAGATTGTGAGAGCGAATCTCCAGAGCTTGGATTTTTGCCAGCAGCTTCATGTCCTCCACTTCGTAGTCAGGGACGATCTTAAAGCCGTACTCGTCATACTCCCTGAGGAACAGTGGCATGTGTTTTGTCAGGACTTGTGTGATTGCTTTTGTGCTAGTTTTGAATAATCCAAGTTGTTTTGTTTCATACAAATTAGTCAAAATGCAGTCAATTGATTGACCACGTTTGTGATAATAATCGTGATCACAGAATTTTTTTAGCAAAACAACTAAATCTTCATTATGCATGCCCTTAAAATGTCTTCACTTTTACCTGGTAGTCTCGATCCTGAGGACATCTTTCTGATCGGCTTGTAATGCCTCTTCTATTAGCTTCTTGATAGCAGATCTTTGTTCTGTATTCATTTCCTTAGTCTCCTGGAGTTTTCTCAGGACCCCCAGGTACCGACTTTCCATCTGACAGTTGCTGGCTTCCAGATAGGCACACTGAAACACGTGCACACATACACAAACACCAGGCCGGGTCAGACATGTTGGTAAATATGTACACATACTGTATGTTATACACCAGCTCAGATACACCAACCTTCATCATACAGTCTGACAGAGAGGAGCTGACAGCCAATCACAGTGGCTGAGATTTACAGTCAAAGTGAGATTCAGTATGAAATTATAAGCAGAAGTAACTCAGGATTCAGCAGTGTTAGCTTTGTTCTTGCTGAAGGACTGAGGCATTTATTTGTTATTTATTTAGTTATAACCTTTGTGATTTGTGTATTGTTAGCTAGCTGATAATTTTTTTAGCTGGAATACTCACAAATATTGAGCTGGCTAGTGAATAACAAAGTGTTGATCAGTTTGTCTATAATTTTTTATTTCAAAATCAGTTTTATTTTAAGAGAATGAGTTATCAGACGCATCTTCTTACTCTTGTTGTGTAACTAAACTTTATTGCCCTGCATTTTGTTTAAAATGCTGAAATTATTCAGCTTGTCCTTGACAGTTTCAGCAAGTTACAGAAAATAAAGAAAATAATTAAATAAAATACAAAGATTGGGGTAAAACAAACAAACAAACAAACAAACAACAAAAAACAACACATTGTATTTTAGCTTCAGTTTTATCTAGTTAGTGGATTAGTTTGTGCATAATGTTGTCAGAGATGTGTTTATTAAATAGTTTGTTATTACATCTCTGGTGTCCTTTGTGGAAATTTTTCATATTGAAAGCATCCTTGAATTCTCAGCGAACGTGTTGATGTTGAATATACATAAAGACTGTTGAACCTGAAGAGTCGTCAGGAAAAACGCAGCACAACTCACATTTTATTAAATGTTTTCCCACAAGTTGCTCACAATAACCATCTCCTACAAGAATCTGGGAATATCACAAATCCTGATTTTTTTTTTAATCTTCAGCTTTTCAAACAACTGTAGACAATAATGTCACAAGTGATGACAGATATTACCAATGTTAACAAGTGATGCAACTTTTTAGCAAGTGATGCAACTTGACTTTTGAAACCAAGTGAGTGACAGATTGCTCTCACCTTCACCATTAAAGATTTCTCCTGTTCTGAACTGTTCTGCCACAGTCGGGTCAGCTGGTAGATCTCTGAGTTCAGGAACTTGTTCTGGGTTTTGTAAGCTTCCATGTCATCCTGATACACAACAAAAACAAAGCATGTGTTAACTAAAACCTGGAAGACTATCATAGATTCCCACGAATAAAGATGTGACTAGATATTTGTTTGTGTGTATTAAGCTGCTACCACACAGCATAAATAAACCACAAATAATAAGATGATGTATTCTTATACAACAAAAGGAGGATAGAGCTTAAAATCATGACAATTAAAATCTGTAAAATCTATTAGTTTGAACATTTTTTGCATTTATGCTATTTCTTATCTGCCATTAAATGCAGTTTGCTTTAATGATTCATATTTTCCATAACATTGGTTTTAATTGTGCTTTTTTGTGTTTAGCTTAAAAGGAGACAAAACATATTTTTACATTAATTTCATTATAGTTCATTGGAGAGGAACAAGCACATTTAGCTCCCTAACACAGAAGTTAGATCTTATCTAATCTGGCTGACACTATATAAGATGCTACATTTTTACTAATCATCATCAGCCCACCTTGAGGTTGTTCATCTCGTGTAAAATCTGCCTGATGCTCTCTGTGCTTATGCGGTCAGAAGAAGTGGTGCAATTCGGATCAGCCATGCATTCCGTCACTTGCTCAGAGAGTTTCACAATGACTGCCTGCTTAGCCTGGTTCTTCTCCATGAGCAGCTTCAAGTTGTCCTGTAGCTCTTTCACATTTCCTTCCCTCTCCTCCAGGCTTCTCCTCAGCACCTCGTTCTCACGTCGCAGCTGCTCCAGTCGCTCACGCATGTCTGCGGTGCAGCGCTCGCCATGACGCAGCAGCTCCAGACGCTCCTGCTCACTCTCAGCTGCTAGGTACTGAGCACATGCACGCTTCTCCAGCTGAGCTGCCTCCAGGGCTTTGTGCAGCAGCCACACCAATTCCTAACAACACACATACACAGAACTGAATCAAGTCAAATTCAGAAGTCTGCTGTAAATATGCTAACAGCATAAAGATATAAAGACATTTTAAAAGACGACCGAAAGACTCAAGGCAGACCTGCACTAATCATAAATTTAATATTATCCATTATAATTGATTATCAATTATATTTATTATTAACTCCAATTCCTATCTGTTATTATCTGTATACTCCACCTTTTGGGCCTGGACCTCCATGGCCAGTGAGATATTCTCCTGTTTAAGGCGTGACAGGCGGTCAATGGTGTTTGCCTCTTTGCGGTCAAATGGAAAGGTTGCAGAGTTTGCTTTTTTATGTTTCCCATTGGGTAGCGTTAGAGATAGACCATGGGCTGTGAGGTTTTCACAAGGACTCTCACACTCAATTTCAGGAGGCAGACCTGAACTCAAAGTTGATGTCTGGACAGGAGAAACATCATGGGCTGTGGAAGGGTGAGACATAAATAGATACACTCAAGATAATGCATTGCATTATAGAGATATGTAAAAAAAAAAAAAATTTCACTTTTGCATAAAATGTTCTAGTCTCTGTCATCATTGAATGTAATATAAGAGGAAGGTGCTTACTTGTACTTGAGGAGGGATTTGTTTTGGGGGTATCAGCCTGGTTGGCTGGTGAGTCAACCCAAAATACACTACGAGCCACTTCCATAGATGGCCGGCGAAGGAGCAAGCTGTGTACTGAGTTTCTGTAACACACAATGAAAACAGATTCGTCATCAACAAGAATACATAGAAATCTTACAGATGTCTTTATTTTGTTAAAAAATACAGCTGCACTATTATTACACTCTTATACAAGATGAACTCATCTGAGTATTTGGATGCACTCACTGAATCTCTATGAGCGGATGTTTAATTGACACGTTAAGTGGGTTTGTTTGAACAGGAACTTTGGCAGCTTCCACTCCAACCAGACCCGATGGGACCTTCACCACGGGAAGGAAGTTTGCTATAACAAAACAAAACACACCTGAATCAGCTACTGACTGCATTTATGTAATCACATTACAATCACATGTAATCACATTTCCACACCATGTACAAACATATATATGTACATGATGAGTGCATCTGTATTAGATGAAGGTTGCTGGTGGGTTTCTGACTACAATAGAATGGCCTAATTTTTTTCCGCCTGTCAAACTATATAAAGCATAAAGGTTAAAGGAGGGAAATGTGTGATGCTATTAGCGGCAGCACATGGTAAAGTAATCAGTGAAACCAGAAACCACAAAGTGTTCCACTCAACTTAAACAGTATGGCAGAGTGGAATGTAATGCAGGGCGAGGTGCTGTCATATCACAACATGTCTAGGTGAGTCATTGTTAACAGCACCGACTCAGGAAACACACCAAACCGCAACTAAAACTAAAACATTAATGTGAAGCAGTATGGAAAAAATCTGAGTGCTACTGTTTTTTTTATTGTTTTGTTTTTTTTTAAATCATTTCTCTAACAGCAGCTAACATTACTGTAAATTCCAGTTACAGGTTTATATTAATGTATAATATCAAATGTGTAATATCTCACTGACAGGGATTTGTATGGATGCTTTACTCAATATGATATAAATAGTGAATGCATCGAAGAACATGTTTTTATGTAACAAATATATAATCACTTAAATGCACTTTGTTTCAGTGCTTTGTAACATTCAGAGGTAAAGATACTCTTTTATGTTTTCCTCGAAGAAATTAGGAATTGGGAAAGGGACTTGCTAGTAACCAGATGCATTTCTTTTTGTCTTATTAACTAGAGAGAGAGAGAAAAAAAGAGAAGTATATGTATGCATGATAGCAGGAAGAACCTAACAATATTAAAACTAATTATAAATGGATAATGATCCTGCCTCGATGCCCGATGACGCCTGACGATCTGAGGCTCCAGGTGACCCGAGAACTTCGGATAAGTGGTAGAAAACGAATGGGGCAGTCCAGCGGCAGGATCACTTGCTCTTATTGCCATGGCCTAGGTGCCATGCTCAGTGCCAGTCTAGAGCCCAGATTAAAATGGGAGGGTTGCGTCAGAAAGGGTATCTGGCATAAAACCTGTGCCAAATCTAATATGCAGACTACGTGATCCTCTATGGCAGGGGTGTCAAACTCAAATTCACAGTGGGCCAAAATATAAAACTGAGATAAAGTCACGGGCCAAACTGAATATTTATTGAAAAATTAACTGCAACTGATATGTAATGTTCAACCTTTTTCATATGGAAACAAACTTTAGTTTTGCTTAAACACAGGATTTGGAACAACCAGAGCTTAATATTACAAACACATAAGAAAGTAAATTCGGTGGTGTTCATTTCGCAAACTTTAACCATACACTTTTTGACAAACTCTCCCTCATTAAAGGGCAGATTTTGCCATCTCTGCTGCCACAATAAAGCTTTACAGCCTTTACAGCAACTTCACTTTTTATTTTGCTTTCATGAACATGAAACATGATTTACGTCCAGGACCTTGTAATTCTCATAATGTTTCGTTTCATAGTGTCTTCTTATGTTATATTCTTTCGTTACAGACACGTTAGCTCCGTTAACACACAAGACAAACAGGTCTGTGATTTATATTCGTGAACAGATAATCTGCCTCCCTCCTGTCTTGAAAGCTCCTATTGTCCATCTTTCGTTTGGCCGTTTTTGTGGAGGGTGGAATTAACTTGCCCGATGTGACTGTAACACGGTTGTTAATGACTGTCAACAAAGAATGAGGGGCGCTTGCTGTTCGTGACTACAAGTCAATACAGTGGCAAGGCATTCTAGGATTTGTAGTATTAGCGGAGCATGCGGCTAGTCGGCCGTAATGCACATTCGATATGATCTCGCGGGCCAAATATAATTACACTGCGGGCTAAATTTGGCCAGAGTTAGACACCCCTGCTCTATGGTCAACCCGAACAGACCCGAAAAAAAATAAATGTATAAAATGACAGCCTGATGCTGTGTAATTGCCATTTGTTGGCTTAAGAGATTTTCTGCTTCTATATACGAGCATTAAAAATGTTTTTGTTGCTGTTATAGGATGATAATCAGAATGTTCAGTTTTTTTTCTATAAAAGGAGTTGTTTTATAAATCCTTGCATAGTAATATATAAAGGCATATGAACATGGAGACAAAATATTAACAAACATACAAACATCTACCTGCGTGAAGTTATTCAAACAATAGTGTGAGCTCAAAATAACCTACAATGAGGCTTACATACTGTTATGCAATACAGAATTTCAGAGCTGTTACATTTGGCAAGTTCCCCTGGCAAGCCACCTTTTTAAGGGTTCCAGACATTTGTTTCTTCACTTCCTGTTATAGTCCCTGCCATGTGCGTCTGCATCCTGCAGCTGTGCTCTCATGCAAGCCAAGTCAAGATTAAGTTTAATTTTACCTTACAATACGTATTATTTTGTAAGCAACATAATGGTTATGCTAATCCACTGAATGTGAAAAAGTTGGAGTGCAAGTGGTAATATTGTAGTGTAGGTCACATCCTGGAGATTTTGGATTACCAGAAAAGATGGCTACAAGGGATGTGAATCATTATTAATCATTTATCTTGTATGTGCCTGGTTCTTGTACAGGAAATAGATGCAATTTTCAAACGGTGCAGAAAGAAGCATTAAAGCAGTGCAGCAACACCCAGACATCACACCCACCAACCCATGTTCACAACAACCCCATCAACCTCTTTGTTTACATCATGTATATGAAGGAGTAGTGGTTTAGCTCCTTTGGGTTTCACACTCTTACAATGTGTGTGTGTATGTATGTATGTATGTATGTATGTATGTATGTATGTATATATATATATATATATATATATATATATATATATATATATATATATATACATACATACATACATACAAACATATATGTTTATAGTATAGATAATCTGACAAATCACACACTGAAAACATATATGTATTACTGATTCATGAAGATACAGTACAGTATATTTTTTAAAGGAGCAATAAGAAAACAGCAAGGCAGAAGTTTGGACTGCTATTTATTTTAAACACCAACCAATAAACAGTCCACCTACTTCTCCACTTTAGCTTACAAGACCAAGTTTAATGCAGGTCAAAGTAACAAAGTCAACACAACACGAAAGTAAATGCTACCAAAGTTCTTACATTCTTACATTATTTCTCCTTCAGTGTATTGATTTTTCAGCTAGGTGGTTGTTATTCATGTTTGGTTTGACCGCTTGGTTTGGTTAAGCTGAGAGAGCAAAACAAATAAACTAAAAAACATAAAAACACTGAAAAATAAAATCATGTTTTTTTTCTTTTCAAATTGCATTAATTATCTATGCTTCCTGGCTGGGATATAGCCTTATAAGGTAGTCAGATTTTTGAGGAATCTTGAGGTCATGACATGGCTCTGGGATACTGATTAAATGGCCATGAGTTCAAATCCTATCTTCCAAACTGGAACTGCTTCAGTTCCTTCAACTGCTTAGCTTTATCCCTTCTAAATGGCTTTGTCACCTAAATAAACAAATGTAAATGTAAAACTGTTCTGAAACCCACAGTCCCGCACATTAACATTTGAGCAGGGCAGATGTCCTTGAAGAGCACTAGTGTTCATACCAGATCATTCTGAAACAAGAGAATCCAAGCTACCACACTATGGGCAGTATTTCAAACGTCTAAAGCAATTTGAATCCAGACCTGTTATGCAACAGGATAACTGGGGGTTTTTCAAGAGAGTATTGAGCAAGAATTGGGGCTGTTATGCAAAAAAACACATATTATAGTTTAGTTCCACAAATGAAAGTTGAAATTTTTTTTCGAAATGTCTTTGTTAATCCATAACCAAACAATGTGTTCAGGGCATCAAAATGACAATGTTCATTTTTAAGCGATATCATGGTGATATATTATTGCTATGAAATGTAAGAAGGCAGGAACTTGCTGGTCAAATCTACCAGTAAATTCCAACATGGGTTCTTACAGCATTACAGTATAGTAATTACAGTATCATTAACATAATTACAGTGCAGACAATAATTATTGCCTTTGAATATGCTTAGATAAGAAATATATAGAAATACGTAATGTTATGTTTTTACCCTGCTTGTACTTAAAGTATGAGTCAGCAGCTAACATCAGTAAGGAAAGCTGGAAGAAATACAGAGTATTATCTGATTTTCAGCTAGAATTTGCCTGACATTTACTGGACTCCGTGGTATAATCAACAACATCAAAGTCATTGCCATGGAGCACAAATATTCCCAAAAGTCCCCACACCCTTCTCCTGTTTTCATAAAGGTTACAGATAAGCTCAGATTCAAATACTGTAACTGTTCCAGATAGAGTACAAAGCACATCTGTGACTCCATATTGAAGTGTGGTATAAAAGAATCTGCTTTAGACAAGTTAAGACATTTGGCTTGTGTATACACTGGTCACATGTGACTGATCAGTGGTCAGGCCTGTAGAGGGGATTTCTCATGTTTCCTGTGAACACACTCCCAGATGTCTTCTGCTTACTAAACACATACATGTATGCAGTTCCTGTCCTTCTAAGTGGTCCATAATTAGCCCTGATTACTCACTGCCGGAGTTGAGAAGTAAATAATGATCTCTTATTTGATTTGTGGGCCATAATTGTAAACATCTTCTTTAAAGAGATTTTGGTATACTGCGCTTGAACTTTTCTATTTATGGATGCAGTTCACATTAACAAAGTCTTAGAACAATAGATGTGGGATGATTACTAGTTCATCATTAAGATATAACATGAGCATAAGGATATGCTTATAAACATAAAGTTATATATAATATATATATTACAAATAGCACCACCAGTCTGGAGTTTCGCTACACTAAAATTTCTAATTGAAAGGCAGGTCACAACAGGCAGTTTTGGTGGTACATTATAATGCAGGACTAATGTTAGATAATATAGCAAAATAAAGGTTCTGACTGGTATTAATTTTTTACAACAACCAAGTCCACACATCTGCTACATTTTTATACAAGCGCACGAGTCCATGGCTAAGACTTTCGACATGAAGTAAAAGTAACGCCTGCAGAAAAACTGTGTTTTCTATCCAATGACTTTTCATCATCAGTGAGGTTGTACGCTAATCATGTTTTGTCTGAGTGCTGCTTTAGTGGAAGAAAAAGAAGAAAATTATATTGTCCTTTATTGCCATAGCCAAGAGAGACAAACAGTGATGATTAAAACATAAATGTTAACACCTCTGTATCTGAGCACACCTTTTAGTTTTACTTTTACTTTTGTCTTTGTCCTGAGAGTCAGGAGGTAAAAGAACACCAAGTTCAGTAAAAGACTTCAGATTAGAATGATCTTAACTGGTAGATAGTCTCATGACCTGTTGACTTTCACTATTACATGTATTGTAGTTACTGATGAATGAATTGTTTTAAGAAGAAGAACTGAAAGATATTCTACATACACTCTACATTATATACACACCATCATATATGCCATTTTGCCCCAAAAAAGGGCCAAAAAAGTTGGAGGTGCACAATTTTATATGATGTTGAATGTTCCATGTGGACAAAGTGAGGTTGATGAAGACATGAACTGCACCCCAGCATCACCCAGCTTCTCACCCAACATCAGTTCCTTACCTCATTGATATCCACAGCCATGCTCCAGAATCTAGTGAAAAGCCTCCCCAAACAATGGCGATTATCATGAAATGGCATGTTCTAAAATTGCATATGGTTATGAAGGTCAGGCGTCCAGAAACATTTGGACATTTAGTGTATTTTGACTGAGTATCAAAGAATCACAAAACTCACTGCTAACCCCCTTTCCATCAACCAGGCTCTCTGCTATTTATTGTGAATCTGTATCGATATTATTTACTATTGTGTTATTCTCACACTGTGAAGAACAGAGGACAAATCATGCCCCTTATTGACTCAGTACAGGACGTTACATTTTTGCAAATATAGGACAATTTTGTATTAGAAGGGAGCAGTGGAAACCCTGTACAGCACGTAGCATCCAGCGAAGTGAGCAAAGTCCGAAATACACTGTGTGGAAATCACACTCTAACAACGTTTTAGACATCTTTAGGTATATTGACTGGTTTTACTGTTGTGTTTGTTATCTGGCTCTTTAAACAACGGAATTTACAGGCTATTACCCAAGGCAAGGTTAAAAGGTATATACATTTCCACTTCACATATGTGTCGATTAATATTTAACTCCATTTTTAAATGTTAGCTGCCAGATTTCAGGCACAACAATATGACAATATCAGCTGGGATTCCCCAGCCAACCACACATATGCTGAACCTACTAAACTGCTTCTAATTGGATTTTCACTTTCTATAACGCTGCTTTTCTAGGTAGACAGTCTCAGATCCCTATTAAAAGATTCCAAAATTATACAAGCACAAAGTTGTGTGCTGCATCATGTGGTGTTTTTTGGCTTATTGATCATGTGATAGTACTTTTGTTCTTACCAGGGCAAGTGTCTAAATACTGTTGGTTGTCCTGTGTGGGATTCTCTGGTACTGGCAGTGGGAAGTCTGCACATAGCTGTTCTCTGTGCTGCCAACGTCTCAGCTGCAGTTGCTGGAGCCAGTACATCTTAGCATCTCTGTTTGCTGCCTGAAACCAGATGCTTTACTAAGAAACAGTGCAGCTGTTCACCAAGACAGTTTAAGCGTAGGAGTATACAGTATCATATATCCTTGTCAAATAACACAGATAAAATGTAGGAAAACTCGACTAGACCGTTGTAGTAAATTATTCTCTTAGATGTTCCCTCAAAAAATGTTGCTAACTTGTTTTACAGATATTTTTTGCAGTTTTCTCACCAACACATGCTTTCTATTAGGTTCAGATGACCACGAAGCATGTAAAAGTTGCTGTATACTTATTTTTTTCTTTTATGACACAATTCTATATTAACAAGACAAGAGAATACAAGAAATGTTGCTCATCTAAATGTGTGATGTCAAAGGGAGTGTCGGTAATCGTCATGAGAATCGAACATGTTTCTTAATTTCATTCCAAATAATCCCTCTTGCTAGCAACAGCGTGTTGTAACATAGCAGACAAAATAGAGAGGACTCCAAGGGCCTTTGTCATTCCAAGCATGACAAATAAAACATTATAAATCAATGAATCAGTGCTTATCATTTTCAATTATGAATCAGTGCCTATACAATTTCCGTCTGCTTGGGTAGTCCTAAAGATATTGTGAAAGATTTAAAGACATAGCCCGTGGAGCATGCATCAGTGCATGACCAGTATTGTGCTTAATCCCTGTTTAGTACCTTTTTTGAGAGTACATACGATATATCAAATAAAGGATAAAACAAAACCATGTGTGCTGTTTTAGGAACACAAGGCAATGGTTGAAGTTTTATTCCTCTCATAATCACGGCACTTTTCCAATAATTACATTTGTTATTCATTAATTCATTGATGAACATTGGCATACATCGTGTCTGTTAACAGTTACATTTAATGTTGTGAAAAATCCACAGCACAAGTTAGTTCCTGTTATCAATTATAACAGCAACTACTCTATAAGCTATTGTATATGCCTTTGCTGGCATCTAATTTACCTCTCACACGAAGGTAATATGACAAAAGAAACCAAAAATAACCTTATCTTTTACAACAAACATAACACTCTGTCCTGAAGACTTTCCTGTGATGGAAAACTTATTAACTGACAGTGAAAATGCACTGACACAATAGACAAGGTCTATCAAGACAGATGTTCATTAGATATCTCTTTACTAAAATCTGAAAAAATTTCTTTGTTAAATATCATCTCTTATAAAACAAAAAATCTATTTATTTTTGCTTAGCTTATGAGGCATGTCTGCAAGACAAGTATATAGAAATATGAGCTGATATTATTGACGATAACTTATAAAAAAAGAGCACGTTAATTTAAACACATGGTTTGGCTACACGGTTAAGAATTAATTCAGGAACTTCAGTCACGCTGTGCTATAATTAATAACAGCATACTTTAAAGCTTGGTCACACATAATGACAGTAAACATACCTTAAGTATGAAAGTGCGCTCAGGTGTCTGAATGTGGAAGGTCCCCTCTTCTCCTTGCAGCGGGTAGCTATATGTGGCATTGCGCAGCTCCACTTTGCCAAGAGGGTTAATGTCCTGTGCAGTTCGGTAATAAAACAACTGACACTTCTTCTCCTCGTAGATGAACCAGCGATATTTCCAAGCTTTCAGCGGGCCGGCTTGCTTGTGGAGGTATCCACAAAGCTTACTATCTGAGGAGTCTCTTAGACAGATAGCTGTGCTCTCTGGCTTTGGAATGACGACCTGAGCTCCCTGCTTTCCCTCATCCCTTGTGGACAGACCCATCGTCTCTGTGTGTGTCTCGTCCAAGATCTCCACCACACTGGCCCGTTCTCCGATCTCCACCACACTGGCCCTCTCTACTTCTGTTCCTTCTGTATATGTTTGAGTCAGTAGGGGAAGTGGCTGAGACATGTCAGCACAATTGGGATTTCCTTTGCAGCCTCCCTCTCCCTCCATCTGGCTAAAAATACAGATAAAAAAGCTCAGTACAACAAAGTGTCAAAAGGGTCATTGTCTAGGATATATTTACAGCAAGCAACTATTCATGGCTTATTTAAAGAGAAAAGAGAAAATGGGTAGTAAATAAATGTTAATTTATGTCATAACCTGGGCTTTAGAAATCACTTCTGTAGCCATGCATGGGTCATTGTGAAAATGTTATGATAATGTGTAATGTTTTGTTTAAGTCATTGTACTTTCTTAAGTGATCAGCAATTAGAAAAGTATTTTTAAAAAAGGATATTTATTTATTTATTTGTCTATGTATTTATAATGCTATGATTTGTAAAGCTCTCTCTAAATTATTACATAAAATGAGCCTGTTATATGGACAACGCTTGAGTATAAAACGTGTGATATCCTTTAGGAGGGTCGGAAATGGAGAATACACACTGTTTCTTTAAGCTCGGCTCATAATGATGATTCAAAGAATCGAGACGCGTAGCGCGATTTGTTCAAAAGAATCGAATCAGTAAATTGACTTCCGAAAGCCAAACGTATAGTGGTTGCTCTGATGCAATAATATTTTACTGTCAGAATCTACATCGTTGTGTTTTATGTTGTTGTTGTTTTTTTATTATTATTATTTTTAATCAAACTAAAACAAATCAACCCGAACTGTGAGTCAACTTCAAGTAATCATCTCCAGTCGTTACACCAACTCGTTCAGTATAGACCTGTGTGTATGTATATGTATATATATATTTAAAAAAAATAAAATAAAATAAATCAGGAAATACACTTTTGATCACACAACATCCTGTGTTTCATTGACAACTCTTCGACACAACCCAAATTAGCAGTTCACTTATTTTACAGTTTATTCTAACAGATAAATAAAAATACAGACTTTCCATAATAGCACTTGCTTTGGCAGTTGTAAAAAAAAAATAAAGATTAAATAAAAGTCACTAACCTGATGTTTGAACACTTCAAATTAAATCTCTCTCCTTCCTTTAGTAAATTAGACCGAAAATCCTGAGATCCTGTTTCACTTCCTTAACATTATGCCCCTTGGATTGGTGGTTAAATGTCCCAAAGGCGAGTCTGAGCTTTAAGACTGAGCAGTGTTTAGACTTGTCTGTGTATGGAGCAGGAAGATAAGCTGTGTCTGGAAGGCTGTCTTTCTCTCCCTCCGTGCCCATGTGCTGTAAAGTGTGCGGCTGTGTGCCATCAAAAAAACTTCACCCAGATTCATTTTGGACTGAATATATACAGCCTAGAAGCATAAAGGCAACCTAAGGCACACTGTAACCTTCACACCAGGAATGAAAGCATGAATAAAGTAAGTTATTAATTCAGGGAAATAAAATCTGGTGTTTGTGTAAACACTAATAATATCATTTGTGGTTGGTGTTGATTCATTCACCTGTAAAACAACTTGCATGTAATAGCTGGTTGAACCGGTTGACTGTACAACATGGAAAACAGACAAAAAAGGAACTGATCTCTCATCCAATGTCCCTATACTAGGTTTGCTATTTATATGTGGTCAGTTCTATTTATCTTTCATTTGCTTTCAGTATTATTTTAAGCTTTTAATAAGCTACAGCATTTTATGAAGTAAAAACTTGTGTGGACTTAAATAAATTAAAACATGCTAGCATTTCAAACCTAACACCATTGACCTATATTTGTTTTGCTCTTCCCAACATGCCTGATGTTAATGAACAGCCTTTGCTTGTTATACTCAACTAGTGTTGGTAACAGGACAGGATTTTGCCCCAGCTTGGGCCACACAGATGACCTGTTTTTCAAGTTCATGACATATTTCCAAGTGGGAATTTTTTTGTGACATATTAACTTGGCATTTTTAAACCTAGCTACATATTTCAAGTGTATGACATTGTGGAACAGGGCTTTTATCACAAGATGCAGTGATTTTTATTCATTATTTTGATTACATATTAGCTAGTAGAAAAGGTAGTAGAAATCAAATTCATAATCATATTTATCATATTGTCATATGGCTGTTGTGTAGCTATTATTATGCCAATGGAAACTTATGACTTAGATTTAAACAGGGACGTATAAAAGCATAATAGATGAGTGCTATTATGAGGCAACAAAGCAGTTAAAACAGTTCAATAAGAATACAGAGGTAAGAGAATGTAAAAATCATTGTTATGTAAAAAAAATCTTGTGTATTGTGCAAATAGAAGATTTCTGGTAGAGAATATTGTACAGAATCATGACTTATCCTTGAACTCAGATTTCTATTTGCCATGTCTTAATTTGTATTGATAGCATAAATAAGAAGATTGTTCACTTCTTGACCGCTAGGTGGCGGTGTTATAACATGTAACCACGTGTCTGTGTAGTTTTTTTTTTTCTTTAGAGGTCAGAGTTGAAACTACAGGAACTTGACAGCGTGTTTCTGTTGTTATGCTTCATATGGTTTTCCTGTCATAGTATAAAGACTGTAAAAGGTATTTAATGTTTATGATCATATTTTATTTAG
>NC_062527.1:13684310-13726810 GCF_022655615.1 Tachysurus fulvidraco
CCTCTCTTTCATCATGTGAAATGTGGTTCTTTGTGTGTTTGCTAGCTGGAGTGTGTGGGGACTGTGGATTCTGGACTTACTGCCATGAGCTGGAGTCCAGACCAGGAGCTTTTGGTGCTTTGCACAGGTTTGTCACTGAGCGACGTTTCTACCAGATCTCTAATGGACTGGTTGTACAGACTCGTGTGTGATTGTGTTATGTGCTGTTCTGTTCTGTAGGTCAGGAGACAATCATCTTAATGACTAAAGACTTTGAGCCTATAACTGAGGTGGCCATTCAGCAGGAGGAGTTTGGAGAAGGTGGGACTTTTACATGCTCAGAGCTTAGAGAAATCTTTTTCTTTTTTCTTTTTATCTGGTTTTAATGTACTATGAATCTGTTGTATTTGTGAAACAGGAAAATTCATCACAGTCGGATGGGGTAAGAAGGAGACACAGTTTCACGGCACAGAGGGGAAGCAGGCAGCACAGAGGAAAGCCACTGTAAGAACTCATTATCTACTGTTATTAGGTTAGCGTTAGATATCAGGATTGTTTTTTTTCCCCCCTCAAGTTAATGTCTTGCCTGAACAGTGTCAGGATGAACAGTTTCCCCTACATATGCCTTATCAGCGTGTTAACATACCTCTGAATATCCCAAAAAAAAGCGCAGAAGAGTTTCTTAAAGCCGACAAGATGAACAAATAATGTATTCGTTGCATTTTGTATGTTCTCATGTATTACAATTGCAAATTTCTGCTGCATGTCATATAAGGAAGTGCAGCCTGCAGTGCCGTGGGACGACCGCATGCCGAGGATCACGTGGAGAGGAGACGGGCAGCTCTTTGCAGTCGGCTCCATCTGTTCTCAGACAGGCAGGTGTCTCATTATTTTAATAATCAGGGCGCACAAATAAATAACCTGGAACAAGCGTATTGTGTGTCCGTGCTTTTTATCTTTTTTATTCATAACCCTCTGTTAATACAGCGCATAGTCAGTAACAGAAAAGACTTAACAGCCAAAACATCAGTATATGACTTTCAGTGTGCTCCATTACAAGCTGTTATAACAGGATAATATAGTCATGTATGCTCTGCTGTCCCTTAGCCTGTATTAACGCACACAACTAGCTCCCCATACATTATTATTTCACATTTACCGACCACCTCTTAACCTAGTCAGTTTTTCAGCAAACAAAATATTACTTGCCTGGTGGATTAGTTCATTTATTTATGATTTGCACTTTTGTGTTGTTTCAGGGGCTAGAAAAGTCCGAGTGTGGAACAGAGAGTGTGTCCTGCAGGCTACCAGTGAAGTTGTTAACGGCCTTGAAGAAGCTCTATGTTGGAAGTAATAGCTTCTGAAATAATTACTCTGCTATGCTGATGACTCTTAAACTTTAAGACCAGATTGATCACTCTTGTAACATCACACGTGTGCTATTGGTTTTGTTGTAGTTACTGAGTTATTTGTACTAGTGAATACTTAATGTGCTCTAAAAATGTATTTTTGATAAATTTTTGATTTATTTACCACACGAGCTTATGACTTGATGTGGTTCTGTGGTCAACATAAAGATGATCTTTATGCAAATATGAAGACAATAGAGTGCACATGAGCACACACCGCTTCTCCTTCATCCCATATTATATGACGCATATATACACTGTTGAATTATAGACACGAACGCCAAATTCTCACACTAGAATGTTTCATTTTAGCTGCAAGAAAACAATTTAGCGTTTAATGCTAGTCGCATCACTTATAAGCGGATAAGTTTTTACTGTTGCAAAAACTAGTAGGATCACCTCCTGGTGAGTGTAGTGTACACTGACTGGTGACTTAAATCAGTGATAAAATTGCTGTGTGTGTGAACGCAGCTTAAGCTATGAGACCTAACACCTAACATGTGTGTTTCAGACCTTCAGGTAGCCTGATAGCCTGCACCCAGCGGCACCTTAACAAGTACAGTGTTGTGTTTATGGAAAAGAACGGTCTGCTGCATGGAGACTTTACTCTGCCCTTCGCCAAGGACCAGGTTAAGGTGGGCTATGATTCATCAGCACACAGTAGAGTCCAACTTTTATTTTAATACCTGGCAAACAGCAGCTGTTTTTCTGTATGTGTGTGTGTTAATGTCAGAGTGTATTGTGTGTTTCAGGTGAAGGAGCTGCTTTGGAACAGTGACTCCACCGTGCTTGCTGTTTGGCTTGAGGATCTGATCCCAGAAGTGAACAGCAACCCCAACACATACAGTTAAATATAACTTTATAAGAAATATAACATATTTCTTTTCTTATGGTGAATTTTTTTGTAATTACGTTCATGTTAATAGAATCAATTTCCGTTTCATTAGTTACTAACTCTGGGTCTGTCTGTCTGTCTTGTCTTGTCTTGTCTGTCTTGTCTTGTCTGTCTATCTCTCTATCTATCTCTATCCAGTTCAGTTATGGACTGAAGGGAATTACCACTGGTACCTAAAACAGAGTCTGCATTTTGGAAGAGAGGCCTTAAAGGCTCCAGTCTGTATGTGTTGGGACCCTATGAAGCCGTTCCACCTCTACATGCTGACTAACGACTGGAGCTTCTACACGTACCAATGGAGTTGGAGCACAGATCGCAGCCAAGGAAGTGATTCAAATGATAATGCCAGTGTGGCAGTGATTGATGGAGGTGAGAGCCTCCTGACTTCCTTACTGGTGTCTTAGATGTCTTAAGTGTAGATCGTAGTGTCGATGCTGTGCTAAAGAGTGGTGCATCCAAGTACAACGAGATCGCCCAGAGCTTTGGTCTCAAAGTCTTTTCCCCTCTCATGTCCTCCTTGTCTTACAGATAAAGTCTTGGTGACAACATTTCGTCAGTGTGTAGTGCCTCCACCCATGTGTTCGTATGAGCTGCAGTTTCCTGCTCCTGTCAACCTGGTCACCTTCCACTCGCACCCGCTCAGTACCAATGAGCTTGCCGCCTTAACAGCAGATGGCTGTTTGCACATCGCAGGCCAAGGTGCTGATATAAACATAAATGACAAGAAAGCACTTCTTCATTCTGTGATTTCCTTTTTTTGTGTGTGTTGTCAGTGGTTATATTCATGAAAAAATAACTTTTTTCCTTCTGTCTCACAGGCAGTGAAGATACCAGTGAGCCTGTGAAGGATGCGTCTGTATCTAGGGTCATTTCTAAACCACTGGTTTTGCATAAGACATACAGGTTCGATTACTACACTGTCAATGTTTTTGTCTGTGTGTGTTTAGTGCTGATTGTACATTGTGTGCAGTGTTGCAGTGGCCCAAGAAGGGGTTCTGTTCCTGCGTCTGCTGCTCTGGGTGAGAGAGGATGTGTTCGTGGCAGTAGCACGTGGAGACGAACTAAACCAGTCACGTCTACTCATACTGACCCCAGTAGAGACCCAGAGCTCAGAACCCAGACTGGACATCAGGTACAGGCAAAATGTCAAACTTCCAAACCTTGCATTTCTTTACGTAAATGTATTTTACCCTTGTATCCGACAACACGCGTGTATAAGCAGCGGATATGCTGCACAACAGGGTCGGATTTCTGCTGTCTTGGTTTCATCTCTGTAATTTTGTCTTCTGGGTGTTAAATCAGCTCAGAGATCAAGGTCGAAGGCCAAGTGATCAGCATGTGCCACAGCTCTAAGAGTGGCACCGTGGCCCTGCAGCTGGAGGATGGACAGATCAGGAGAGTGAAATGGGGTAAAAGATCCTACAGTGCTGTGCTTTGATTCTTCATTTTGTACTTTAATAGTGGAATATCGGAGATGGCAAAAGGTGTATTTGTTCCCAGCGAACACTCTTAGTATTTATTATAACGAATATAAACTACAACAACAATGCTAATTCCTTAACTAAAACAATATAATATAGTCAAATTAAATAACAATTGGAACAGTTTGTACAACAATTTATCTTATTACTAGTTCAGCACTATAGTAATTATGCATTACATGAATGTTCAGACTCTTCAGAGATCACAGTGACTGAATGGAAGGATTCTTTAGAGTTCAGTGTCAACTTTCCGCAGCCCTGTGTTCAGACGTCCCTGTGTAACGTTAACGGAGAGGTAACGACACACGGAAGACATTTTGCTCCATCGTTCTCCGAATACGTCCGTTATTATGTACTGTATGCTTTCGGGTGTATTGTGTGTCTCTGCAGGAGCAGTTAGTAGGTCTGACGGAAAGATCCCACCTCTACATGGGAAACAGTGTGGTATGTATGAATGATCTAAAAGCTCTTTATAAGTGTTTAACAGCTTGCCAAAGGTTTTAGTTGGCCTTTTTCTCAGTTAACTAGCCTTTACTCATGAGAGATTCTCGGGAGGAAGAAACAGTGCTACGTAAATGACACGGATTTGACATAGAGAGAGTTGTAGAGATTCGGCCACACGTGTATATCTGCTGAAAAGATATTTCTGTTCCGCAGATCGCTTCTAATATTTCCTCCTTTGTGGTGAATGACGAGTTCATCCTTCTCACCACACACTCTCACACCTGCCGTTGCTTCCACCTGACCACAGTGTCAATCAAAGGTAAGAGGCCTGTGTACTTGTAATGTACTTGTAGATAAATAGGAGTAACACTTCCACTGACCCTGTGCATCCAGAGCATGCAGGGGAGGATTATACACTTAATGGACATCCGGATCTTCCCCGAAGCACACAACTGTGCAGAATGTCTTTGTATGCTGTAGAATTACAGTTTCCCTTCACTGGAAATAAGAGGCCAGAGCGAGCTCCAGGAAGACATGTGGCCTACACAGAGCTCTGATCTCAACCCAGTTTAACACACATGGTACGCCTTCCCAGCAAAGGAGGACTCAATCTAGAGAAACACATAGGACATGATGGTCAGGTGTCCACAAATACCTGCCCATATATAGTAGTATAACATATGGGATGATGCAGTTATTCAAACAAACAAATAAAAAGTGGACAAAATGTTGGACAGCTCATGCATGCTTTGGTTGCAGCTTTGCTTACATAGTGGAAGAGGGACGGGGCTTCTACATGCTGATCCACATGCGATCGTGGATGAGAACAAAATTTTATCTTAGAGATGTCTTTTTCATTAGCTCGCTTTGTGCGATTTGTATTTTTTCTTCAATGTCATTTGCTCTCCATTGGGAAACGGCTTATATTTTCAGTGGAAAACTTTCAACATTAATTCGCTAGATGGTGCATTGTGTAAGTATATAGTGTATAAAGTAGTGATTTATTAGGAAAAATACCTGATCCGGCTTTGCCGTGGTCACGTCATGATGGAGCTCACAATGTGAGCCTCTTCCTAAAGCCTTAGCCTGTTGCTGTGGCATGTTTTGCAGATATGCAGGAAGCTTTGAGTTCAGAAACAGCTCAGAATGATGAGCGTGTGCGCAGGGTGGAGAGGGGATCTCGCATCGTTACTGTGGTGCCTCAGGACACCAGACTCATCCTCCAGGTTAGTACTGAACTCAACAGCAAACTCACACGCACTCATCATTCTTACTGCCTGTCAGCTCCGGGTTATTGAAAAACCTCTTTTTTTTTTTTTTTACATTTTTTTAAACTCACGAACCTTCATCGATTTTCTCTATGGATGTAGAGACGTCACCTTGAAAACTCAGAGTTTAAGATAAAATCTCTGGGATTTGATTTCTGATCATTTTAGATGAGTTTTGATAACAAGCTGTGTGTATTTTCTTTTCCCCTCCAGATGCCCCGTGGTAACCTAGAGACCATCCACCATCGAGCTCTTGTACTGGCTCAAGTCAGGAGGTGGCTTGATGAGTATGTGTCTTTAATAAGTCTTAAAGAGAATAACATTCACGAGTGAACATTCTCTGAGTAAGTGAATGAGAAAGGTCTCTCAATATTCTAGGCTGAAATTTAGAGATGCTTTCGAATGCATGAGGAAGCTGCGGATCAACCTGAACCTAATCTACGACCACAATCCCAGCGTGAGTGATCTCATTAAAGCGATTTCCTTTTATACGATTTAGAGAAATAACCTTACGCTCTCCGATTCATAGGCCTTCATGGAGAACGCAGAGCTGTTTCTGAAACAGATTGCCTCAGTCAACTACATCAACCTTTTTCTTACAGAGCTCAAGTAAGTGTCTTTCTGCCAATTTAGTGCTGTACTGTATATGTGTATAAAATTCATCATAAGCATGACAGGATTTTTACCTGATAGAGAAGAAGATACTACCACAACGATGTACCCGGATCTGGCGAATACTGCATGCCAGTCTGCTTCAGTAACAGCTAGAGGAGCTCAGGGGAGGAGGAAAGTGGACACTGTCTGTGATGCTTTGCGATCTACCATGGAGAATCTTGATCCACATAAGTAGGTTCTTTCAAAGATGTTGTTCTTCTGCTTCTATGGCTGCTCCCTGTTCAGGGTCACCGCAGCGGATGTTCTGACCCATGCATTTTGATGTGGCACAGGTTTTATACCGATTACAGTTTTCCGACGCAACCCTCCTATTTTATCTGGGCTTGGGACCGGTACTGAGAATTAACCCCCTCAGTATTATTATGAATAAAAAACTGTAATAAAATGATTAGTAAATGATTTATGTTATTTACAACATATGGCAGATGCCCTTATTTGGAGCGACTTGCATTCATTTTATTTATACAACTGAACAGATGAGTTTTAAGAGCCTTGCTCAAGCCCTCCAGGGATTTAAACCCACAACCTTTCACAGCATAGTGTATTCCGATCTGTCGTCTATTGTAGTTCGGTGTTTTATTTAGCACCAGAAGCAAGCACGTTTCTGTTTACTGTCTACTGCACCAGTTGTATACGCTTCACTTCTGATCAGTTGTGTATCACCTTTGTAACCCCTGAGCTTCTTCTGCCCCAGAATTTATTCAGAATTAATCCTTTCACACTGCCATATAGTTCCATACCATTTTAGCATTTCTGTACTTGCAGTATATGCAAACTTTTCAGCCAACCAGTAATGAGCCTATTGATATTTTTTTATTATTTTAATCACAGATACTGCTTGTGCATTTTAACATCCCATGTACGGAAGACAACACCAGAACTGGAGATTGCTCTACAGAAGGTCCATGAATTGCGTGGTAAGTATTAGAGATGGGTGATTATGTTTATAAAAAAGACAAACAACTAAAATCAGGATGTCTAAAAACTTTCATATTCATGATGCACTATATGTATCCAAATATTGCATCTTATAAAGCAAAGTTTCTCCTGATGTCTAATGTTTATTTTATACAGCCAATTTTAGCGAATTTCTTTTAGAAATGGTTCCATTAAACAATTTATCATGGCAAAAGCTATAATGAAGCATCAAAAAGTATATATACGTGATCAGCTACTCATTACTCTAAGTAATGCTGGAAACACTCAGGGTTATACGTTACAGTGCATACAACATTTAACAAAAGCATGAGTGACGTTCTACGTAGATTCCATTTTTGGCCTCTAGAAGGCAGTAAGAGGTCTCTTTTGGAGCACAGGAGCGCTGTGTCTTTAGGAATAATAGAACACTTTCTGGAGTAAAGCCGTGCAGCTATGATCATGATGTAAGATTAAGAGTACAGGTGTGTGGATTTTAGACTTAGATGAATTTGAGATTTCCCTGCTGTTTACAGCCCCGTGCAAGAATTTACCACCTTGAACCTTTTCAGATTTTGCAATATAACAACCTGAAAGTGAAATTCTATGATATAGTATGTTATTTTCTATATTGCTTTGTGTTTAACTAAACCCTTTCTGTTGAATTTTTCTGTGCATAAAAAATCCGAAACTTATCAAATGATTCAAAAGTGTATATATTCATCACTCCTGATTTTACCTGGTTGTATTTGTGAATGTTAACCTTTTTATTTATTTTTTTAAATTTTTTATTTAGTCAACCCACCAAGTGCAGAAAATGCAGTGAGTGCAGAGGCGGCGCTGAAGTATCTCTTATTCCTGGTCAATGTTAATGAGCTTTATGAGCACTCTCTGGGAACCTACGACTTTGACCTGGTGCTGATGGTAGCAGAAAAGTCTCAGAAGGTCGGAGATGTTTCCATGTTTGTTCGTTTGATTGGACACTATATGTAAAATTTCACTCCGTAGAAAAGCAGAGGGTGAAATCTTATTTTCTTTATATATTTTCTAATCTTTTATTGTATAGGACCCAAAAGATTATCTTCCCTTCCTGAACATGCTGAAAACACTTGAACCTAATTACCAGCGCTTTACCATAGACAAACACCTGAAGAGATACAAAAAGGCCTTGCATCATCTCAGCAAGTGTGGTGAGCGCTTACACAGTCTGAATATAGGTTAAGAATATAAACAGAAAACATATAAACAGAAGAGTTCTCTCTCTCTCTCTCTCTCTCTCTCTCTCTCTCTCTCTCTCTCTCTCTCTCTCTCTCTCAGGTGAGGAGCACTTTACTGAGTTATTAAACTTGGTGAAGGACCAGAAGCTGTACACTGAAGCTCTGCAGCTCTACGCCACTGACAGTCAGCAATACAAGGTTACATCTCCTATAAATGCTGATTAAATAACATGTTTAGATCCCTGGCTAAAATGTTCTCCACCATCACTGTCTATATGCATATGGGATTTCCTGTGAAATTGTGTACCGTGATTAAATGATCTCTGACGGAATATCTGAATGAATTGCTAGGTCATGTTCTGGTCTGACTGATGTGTCAGTTGGCAGATATTAGTAATACGTGACATAAGACAACATCTGAGTGACTCCATCAGAGGAAACACAGCTGACTTCAGTTAAGGCTCCTACAGAACCTAGCTTTTGTACATTAGCTCTGTTTCTTTCATGACATACAGGCAGAAACTATAAAACAGATGCAATGGAATTATAATATCGAGAATGCACTTAACAGCATCATGTTTTATTCAGGTTGTTATTAGGTTATTATCAGAGGATTATAAATCAGCTAATGGTTGTTTAGACTGTTGACAGCAGATGAAACGGTGGCTTGCGTAATTATCCCCTAGATGTTGTTTTTTTAAAATAGAGAATGAATCAACATATTAGGATCCAGATGTGCAAAGCAGATAGAGGCACATTCCAGAAGACAAAGTTTCTCTCCCAAGTATTGAGAAAAGGGGAAAAAGTGTGTAGTAACCAACAATTGTCTGAAAGATAATTAGCATATATATTTTAGATATATTTGTAAATAAAATCAAAATAAAATTCCCAATTAAATTCAGTTTTGTTCCAGTGGGAAACTGGTGGGAACTTATTATTATATTATATGTGCTGTGGCTATAAAAGCAGTGCTGAAGCTTCTCAGACCGGTGAATCTGAGGGCGTTGGGGTGAAGGCAAAGTGGTCATTCTAGCATAGGAAACCATATGTTCTGTAGCCACCATAAATATTCAGATTCCATGCACACTGACATGACTTAATGGCACAGAAGACATTCACACATATGGTGTTCATTTGAATAATCAGATCCCTGGTGGGTGTTGTGTTCACAAATAACTCTAACCTGTCTGTGATGTCATCAGGCGCTAAGTGTGGCCTACGCTGAACACCTGTTGGAAGATCAGCAGGCTGAGCAGGCAGGGTTGTTGCTATGGCGATGTGGAGAGATGCCCCGTGCTTTGCAAGCCTTCATTACCTGCACCAGCTGGAGACACGCCCTCGCTGTGGCAACACACATCCCTGTGCCACCCACACAGCTGACACAGCTCGCACGAGATCTAGCAGGTATTTTGTGTGTGCATGTGTGTAAGTGTGTGTGTGTGTGCGAGGGTGTGCGCGCGAGTTGTGTGTGAGTGTGTGCAACTGGGGGTGTGTGCGCGCGCGAGGGTGTGCGCGCGAGTTGTGTGTGAGCGTGTGCAACTGGGGGTGTGTGTGAGCGAGTGGGGGAGTGTGTGTGGGAGTACCTGTGTGCGAGTGTGTGTGTGTGTGTGTGTGTGTTCAGCCTCCTATTAGGCATGCTCGTTGTAATGGAATATTCCAAATAAAATAAATGCTTAAAACTGATTATCCTGAATCTTTACATTCAATGCACAAATGGTGTGATTAATGTGATTGATGGCAGTAAAAAAAAATTTATTTTATTTTTATTTTAACTTTTAGAGAAGCTTCTAGAAATGAGGAGACATACAGAGGCTGCTCTGCTGCTGGAGCAGTATGCTAAGGTGAGAGTAAATGAATCAGCTCTTTAAATTCCTCTTACTGCTTTTTATCTCCAGGATACTCACTGTAGTGTAGCTATGGGGCCCCGGGCCCTGGCTCCTGGGATCTTCCTCCAAGTCGTGCCTTTTTCATATTGTATAGTTTTGGCATTGTTTCCTATACTGAGAAAATAACAACAAATAAAAACGGTTTACTTAAATCCTGTTTAAGGCACTTCATGAAACTTGAGTTTAAACCAACTGCAACCCTGCAATGTCAATCAAGTCCAATTAACACTGACCTTTTGTAGCTTTATCCGGCTTTCTGACACCAGATCAATTGCATTTTTCAGTGGATTTACATTTAAATTATTCAGAAAATTCAAATATGTGTTTAGTGATACTGAAGCTGTTTCACTTTTTTTTTTACCCAACTCCATGACCTCTCTAAAAAAATGTTTAATTTCTGACAGGGCAATTTATACACATTTAGGCATTTACACTACCACGGATTGGTAATAAGTTCAATAGCTCTGTAAAGGGTTTTACAGCTCTGTAAACCCCTGTCAGGGTTTTTACTGTTTTCTCATTGCTGGGAAATAATTCTGTGATAATGTCCCATGCTAGAGATATGGTTGAGAGAGATTAGCCCAGTGGTGTCCAAGTGGATTCCAGCTACATCTCATAGTATTTTAAAAGCTTCTGAACCCATACTGGACACCTCCTGGATTAAACAGAGAAAATGTGATTCGTTAGTTAATTCTGCAATATGTCATGCATTTTATGTTTACAATCAGTTTAATGTTGTGGAACATTAGTAGTCACTATTTTATAGCGGCTATAAACCCTCAAAAGCATCTATTTTGTTCTTTAAAGTTAATAAGATAAACAATGCAGCTTGTAATATTTATGGGGAAACCACAAATTCCTGGGTTGTAAAAGTTATACTTATCTCTAACGGTTACAAAATGCTGACACTGGAGTCTCCTTCTAAAACCTGATGAATATTAATGTCTCTATCTACATACGTTTTTGTACCTTATTGGACATTACACATATACCTATATTTACAAATCCTGTCCATGCTGTACACGTTAACTGAAAGCAGTGTCTGGTGGTATTTTCAGGACTGTGAGGAGGCTATCTCTGCCCTGATTGAGGGTGCTGCATGGGAGGAAGCTCTCAGACTAGTGAGTAATTTGTGGCTTTAATTTTACATTACTTACAGTTACAACCTATATGTCGACAAACTTATTCCATATTACAGATTTACCTTTACAACAGACCAGACATAATCGAGACCAATATGAAGCCTGCTCTTTTGGAAGGTACGATACATTTTTTTTATCCTTTACTTTAATAAGTCTTAAACATTTACTGCGTCTTTGTTCTCAGCTCAAGCTTGATTTTTGTCTGATTCTGCCCAGCTCATGGTACTCAGATGGCATTTGTGGGCTCTCAGAGGACTCTGTTTACACGCCATAAAAACAGACTGGCTGTAGTGCGAGAGCAGAAAGAGAAGGCTAGACTGGAGTTGGTTGGTAAGTACCACTATAATCTCTAGCTATAACATTTCTTTTTTTTATAGACTTTTAGATGGAACACACAAGACTTAGAGATTATTTTCTTCCACTTTTTTGTCCTCCGCTGCAGATGAGGATGGCCTGGACTGTGCAGACGCCGAACTCTATTCAGAAGCCAGCAGCGTCCTGACCGGCAGCCGTTTTGGATCAAAGTACTCGCACAGCAACTCCCGCATCTCCTCGTAAGTATTTAGAAGTAATGAACTTAGGTAAGATGTTACATTCAGCTCAGCATGGCCTAAAGGGAGACACAATATTTCTAACACAAACATGTGATTGGTCAAAATGTACAATAAGTGTGAATGTAGATTATTAACTACCAAACGCTGCTGATTACCAGACTTAGGGCTCTTTGCGCTCCTGCTCTGAATTTTGATACTATATTAATATGAATATAGATCAAAACTTTGGAATCAAATTTCGGAGGAATTCTTGAGAAAATTGGCCCAGTGAAACCGTTCTTCCACACACCAGCCATACTGTATAAACTCTAGAGACTGTTGTATGTGAAATTCCCAGGAGATCAGCATTCTATGAAATACTCAGACCAGCCCGTCTGCTACCAACAACCATGCCATGGTTAATGTCACAGTTCGTTTGTTCAACTTTATCTGAAGCTCTAGATCTGTACCTGGACGATTTTATGCACTGTGCTGCCACACGATTGGCTGATTTTGATAATTGCATGACATTCTTAATAAAGTTATGGTAAGTGCAGGTGCCAGGAGTGTCTCTAATATATGATACCAATTCTGATCACAGACAGATGTTTTCACAGGTAAATTTGATAACACGAACAGCTGGACAGGTCAGAGCATTAAATGTAACTTTAACATAACATAACATTACATTACATTAACTGTCACTGGATAAAAAGTATGACCTGTTATATTTTTAATACAAATGTGGAAGTGGAATATCAAATCAAATTTTATTTGTCACGTACACATACATACAGGGTACGACATGCAGTGAAATGCTTTATGCATCTGTCCGGTATAAGAATAAAGAATATAAAAAATACTTCTTTATAAGAAAAAAATATTCTTTATAAGAAAGTATAAAGTATATAAGAAAACTATATAAGAAAACTATATAAAAATATGAAATGTATGGAGAATATGAAGAAATAATGTATATACTGAATTTATGAATACTAATTTATGAATAATGAATATAACAGCTGACATGCTCTTACTGGAAAATAATTAGCTTCAGGACTGTAATTCTAGGCATATTGTGAACAGCATGCCTCAACATGTGCAACATTTCCACTTGGCCATTACTAGCAAATTAAGTTGTGTTTTTTTTTTTTTGTTTTGTCTTGATTTGTTTTTCTTTGGAGGGGAAAAAAGCTTGATATGAAACTTCAGAGATATTTGTCCTGGAGCTTCATGAGGAAAAATCATGAACGACAGTCACAGTAGAACGTTTCTGTTTCCTCTGTTACTAGTTTATGCTGAAAGCCTGAGGCTAATTGCAGCTCTTTTCACTCAGGAGATCATCCAAGAACCGCAGGAAAGCAGAAGGGAAGAAACACAGCTTAAAGGAAGGAAGCCCCTTCGAGGACATCGCCCTTCTCCATGCCATTATCCAGATCATCCATGTTGTTGACAAGATGAGAGGTAAGATTGGAAATCACTTTGTTTGGCTCAGCTGATAGAAAAGTGCTGCAGGGTTTGTCCCTGTTCATGAGTTACGGATTTAAAGCACTGTCTCTTTGCTTGGGTTGACCTGTACTGTGGGACAGCTCTGTTTGATGTAGTGGTGAGCTTTAATTTATGGCACTAGCAGCAGAGATGAGAAACGCCATAACAGACAGGGGCTCTTGATTTGTCAGATAAAGGTTTATTTAAGACTAGTTTTGACAAGCTCGGGAGACAACAGATCTGCAGGTTATTTAATGTATGCCATTTTATGTATTTATTTTTCTTTTGTTTGGAGCTGTGTTGTATCGGAGAAGTAGTCATGAAAGCAGCATGTCGTTTTTTGTTTTTTTTCCCCTCCACAGAGGAGATCCACGGTCTCCTGAAGGCATTGGTACTGTTTCAGTTTGACAAGCTGGCCAGCAGCCTGCAGTCAGACTACAGCGAGCTGCTCCAGCTCATCGACAGGGGCATCCCTGTGATCTGGCACGAAGGAATTCAACAAAGCCAAGCTCCAGTAAGAGTAATACACACAACACTTAGGTTCAGTGTTAGAAGTAGCTGAGGCATTTGAAATACAAGCTTGTTCAGACTGGGGTACTGGAAATCCTGGTGCTTTAAAATGTCTGTGCCATAATAATATTCTTTATTAGCACTCCTACAGTTACACCTGAAGACTTGCAACTAATCCTAGTTATTATTAATATATTCATTATATAGAAAATGGCAGCTTAATTCAGACAGCTCAGTACACATTACTTTTTATAGACAATCCAACAATTCATATGTAAGGCTCATGATTAATTGAAAATATAGATATTACTCCTGAAATTTTAATTCATAGATCACATTAGGCTTTGAATTATTGAGATTTCATTTGAACCATTTCAGTTAAGCAGTTCTGAAGCATAAATCAGACCAAGCACATGGTCTGGAATGGCATTCAGAAGTGTCTTATTTATTAATAACATATTGTGTTTGTATCTCATGAATCTGAAATCCTCTGCCTCTCTGTTTTAGATCACAGGCCCTAATTCTACAGCCAACAGCATCATGGCTTCGTTTCAGCAGCCCAGACCCGTCATGGTTCCTCGGCAGGGTGAGTCCTCGTTAAAACAACACACTTCTCACAGACTGCTAACTGAGCTGTGAATTAAAGAGCTATGTGTTTCTCCCTCTCAGATGCAGAGATCCTCACACCACCCAAGATGCGCCAGGCTGTCACATGGAAACTCTCGATCTTGGAATAGTTCTCGTTTCTAAGCCGTTTGCATATGTTTTACAGCATATAATTAAATAATTGCATATCCTGAAAGCAGAATGACTTCATAAGTCGTAGATGTGTGTGCAATACATATGAAAAGATTTTTGCATTATTTATTAAGCAGTGAAATCATTTATTGTTCTACAGCAGCTCTGTTGTTTTTATTAAAATGAAAGACACTTTAGGGTAACTAGAGAGAATTTCTCTTGATCCAGGGGAATAAGACAAGGACAGATGTAATGTGATTGTTGTGGCCTAATGGTTAGAGTTTGACTCCTAATCCTAAGGTTGTGAGTTCGAGTCTCGGGCTAGCAATACCACGACCGAGGTGCCCTTGAGCAAGGCTGCCCACTGCTCCGGGTGTGTGTTCACGGTGTGTGTGTGCACTTTGGATGGGTTAAATGCAGGTCACCATCACTTACTCACTTATGCCTTACAATGGAAACAACTTCAAGCTGTAGGTTTTGTTACTGTGGCCAGAGGTCTGAATCTTGACTGGCCTTTTCCTTTCTGCTTCATTAACTCCGAGTTCAGCAAGCTTTAGGAAATGCTCATTCTCTAAGCCTCAGCGCCGGTTCTGGAGATCCACTGTCCTTCAGTTTTCTCTTTGCGTCTCATCAGATAATTTAGCTTGCTGTAGGCAGGGAAACTACTTACTCACTTGATCAGCATAAAAGCACTTCTTTCTTCTAGAAATCACAGCCAAGTGCTGGTTAATTGTACATTAGCACCTGGCTGAGTTAAAGGTTCATGAAAATGTGTAGAGTTGTACATCTGGTATAAAGAAAATAAGAAAAGTGTATTGTGAACAAATTGTTTAATTGGAGTTGAAAATTATTTATGTAAAAATTAATTAAGAAGAACAAGGTGTTATCTACTGTTACACAACAATCAACTCAGAAGGATAAGCTTCTGAAAGGATGTTTTCTGTTCAACAGGACATGCATATGAAAACTTGCACAATGTAATCAAACTTGGGGGGAAAACAGAAGAATATATACAAAAAAAAAATTATATCGAAAACAGAGTCTATATCCGAGTAAACTATTGGTCCAGTTTGGTGCTTAAGGTTTCCACAGCTTGAGCAGGCCATCCTCACTGTATGTGGCGATCATGTTCTGATGAGGGTGGTGGGAGATACCAATCACATCCTTCTCATGGACCTGACACAAAGACCCAGGTGATTATTTAGGTTCAAGATTTCTGTTTCTCTCAATAGGTGCAACACCATCATGAGTAAAGAACAAAATGATAAGAATTCCTAAACCATTGACATGTACATGTGATGGTTTTTAACCGCATGATATGGAGAATAAATGTAGACTTACAGTCAGGGTTCTCTCCAGTTTGCCAGTCACTGTGCTGAAGCAGTAAAGCACAAAGTCCTCTCCTACGCAGTAGATCCACTCTCCTCTGGGGGAAAGTGTACAACATACGAAATCTCCCCCTTCTCGCTTACCAGAGCTGAAGCTCCTCACAATCTGCAATGCAAAAGCATTTGGAGAAGTTGACACCTTGCTCAGCAAAAAAAAATAACAGTACATCCCTAAGAAATTTAAATGCACCACATGGCTTGTTAATATGTTGGTAAAATACAAGTACACATTTATACACAAATCATATAAAATACAATTTACTTTCATTAAAAAGCGAATAGATTTCAATAGACAAAATAGTAGGTGAGTGTGTCAGTGTGGGGGTGACTGAGCATCAAGTCATTAACTGTATCTGTAATCATGTACCGTGACAGTATTACTACAGTACTGCCTTTTAATCAGTACCTACAGCTGAACCACAACTGATCAGTATGTGTGCGTAGTATGAACCAAATCCACCGTATTGGCATGGTCATGTGACCTACAACATCATTTTCATATTTCAACAAGTTATATTTTAACAATTTACTTTTGGCGACGTTAAACATTTAACCACGATGACCAGCACTGAACATTACATAACTACAATTCTTCTGTTTTTGATTCTAAAAGGCTCTTGTGTGTCAGTCCTGTTGCAGTATGGGATAACAGTGCTCTGGCAGAATCTGTGGCACACTCAGCAAGTCATCTGGTTATTTCTGTTAATATTTTATGAATACTGAGATTCTGGACATAATACTGCGTTGGTGTACTGCTTTCCAACTACTGTTCAGTATCAGAGTATGAGTGTGTAATGAGGGATGGTGTGTAGCCTGTTTACATGTTCTCTATTTTTTATAGGCTGCTGAAACCCCAATAAGAGAAAGTCCTTTGTTTGGGGTTTTTTTTATTTTAATTGATAATGAAAACAGTGGTGCTGTGATTTGCTCCCAGAAGGAACTGAAATAAAGGATGGTTACAGCTCAGCTCTCCCCGTCCCCTACACCCTGTGCCCTTACTCCCAAACCCATATGCGAATAATATCGGTGTGCTAATGTCTGTGATGGAAACCTGACAGGAAGTGGCCTTCCAATAATGGAGTACACCTTACCTGCCCCTGCATGTTCATAATGACCACAGTGTTGGACCGATTGCACACCACAAAATGCTCTGGGTTCTTAGGAAGCAGGCTGACATTGTTCACAGTGATGTCTGTTCCGGCTGAGGTGCCAAGAGACTTGAATGTGCTTGTGCACTCTGTGGTCTTCACATTCCAGACCTGACCAAGCGAAAAGAATAAGAAATGTTCCAGATTAGATTTAACGCAAGTGTTCAAGGGCCTTGTTCGGGTTCATCGAGTTCAGTGACTGAGAACAAGTTAATCACAGAGTCACACATGCAGAGATTTGAGAGAATACACGTACTTTCACAGTTCCATCAGAAGAGGCGCTGACAACATGGTGGCCGTCCGGAGTGAACGTGGCTTCGTTGACAAATGAGGAATGGCCTCGGAACTCCTTCAGACACTTCCCTGACTTTAGACCATGAACTCTGTGCATACACAAAAACACCTTCCCTCAACAAAGTTTACCTTTTATTAAAAAAAATAAATTATTTGTTGCTATTTGTGCTACTGGTCAGAGGCTAACTGCATTTCATTGTCTCTGTACATAGTTGCTGTTCAATGACAAAGCTGAATGGGAATCATTCAAATATGCATTAAAATCTGAAAATTCCACAACTCTCTTACTCCATCAGCCTCTTACCTGATGGTCTGGTCGAACGAGGCTGAGAGGAGCTGACTGCTGTCCTTACAGAAGCTCAAACACGTCACACCCTTACTGTGAGCACGTTCGTACCGCCGTAAACACTGTCCGCTCTGGATCTTCCAGACCTACGTATACACACACACACACAAGACAAAACCCAAATGTGTTCAAGAGAGCTATCAATCTTCTCTATATTGCCTGTTAGATATTTAGCACTGGGACCTCTTCAGTGTCTCTCCAAATATGATCATGAGAACACGTGCAGATAATGTGAAATTGGTCACACTGACCTTTATTTTGCCATCCTGTGCTCCTGTAGCCAGCATCTCTGTGTCTCTGCTGAAACACATGCACAGCACAGCGTCGTCCATCATCATGAAGTTGTCCTGTGCCTGGTACTTCAGATCCTTTAACACAAGTTAGATCTGTGTTAATAAATCATCAAACAATGCATGAATACAAGCAGCTAGAACAAATCTGTGTGGAACTGAAGCATGAGAGAAGTGTATGTGTGTGTTGGGGGTGGGGTGGGGTGTACCTTTCTGATCTTGCCTGTTGTAAAATTCCACACCTCGATGAAGCCGTCGACAGAGCCAGTAACCAGATACTGACCATCAGGGGAGAAGCGGGCACACTCCACATGGGACTTCTGTCCAAACTACAACAACAAAAGAATCCAACAATCCCAGCAATTACTCAGTAAAAATTGACGACCGTTATGTTTTTTTTGTCACCAAGTGAATGAATAGCTTAACTGTGTGAGGAGTTGTTTACAGTGAGCTTACTGCACAGTACCTTGATATGCCTGCTCAGCTGAGTAGGGAATCTCTCCTCCTCTACATCCTTGACTGCAGCTTTGCCTCTGAACAAATCGATGGTCATACCAGGAGGCAGGAGTCCCTGATGTTGCTGCCACTTCAGAGACTGAGTGAGAGATGAGGAACATTATTAGCTTTTCATATTCAAAGACAAATTATCACAGGTAAAGCTCAACATTAGTATTCATTATTGATGCACAGATACATGCAAATTAAGACACATTACTAGCTTGAATACTCAGTTATGCTAATCCAGCATGTGTATGTGTTCATTTCTGAGGATGTGCACAAATGATACACCAAATGATGAAAGGGTATCACACAGATACCCCTTTTCCACCGAGGCAGTTTGAGTGCTGGTTCGGAGCCAGAGCCTAATTAAGAACCAGTTCTTTCTGTTTCGACAGCCAAAGCAGGAAAGCTCTGAACCAGGAAAAGTGGTTCTTAACTTAAGTAGCACCAAAACATTGCTGGTCTAGACTTAAGAACCGCTTGTGTCAGGGGCTGTGGGTGGGGCTACTTTTAGCGCATTTGATAATGTACCTAAAATTTATTAATGTTTAATACACTTTTACTTTACCTCAATATGATACATTATCAGCACACATGATAGTAGGTAGGCTAAGGCTAACTTTTTTCTGTGTTAATGATAAAATAATGTTATGTACTTTATCGATTACAACCTCCGTTTATACAAATTACACGGAGCTGCACGTACACGTTGGATTCGTCGCGTTTGTTTGATAATGTAGGTTCACAAAGCCATGAGCGTTAATAGTAAAGCAACATCCGCCATTGTTGTTGTGTTTGTCGCTGCTGCGCTAACGTTGCTGCGCTGGGTAACATGACATGTATACTGTGACATCAGATACGGCTCTGTGATGGCTCTCTAGCCGGTGGAAAGGCAAACCGGTTCTTAGAAGGTTCGCCAGTGGAACCAAATTTGAACCAGCACCAGCACTAGCTCTGAACCACCACCCGGTTCTTTTTGATTGAAAAGAGGCATAAGCCATCTTACATTTACACAGTGAAAAGCATGTACAATTGTGCCTTTAGACCAGATCATCACAACATCTCCAATACAACCTGATATGCACAAAGTACAAAAACTGGGTTAAGTTATGACCAGATTATTATTAACACTAATCAAACATTATTATTTTCCCATTATAAATAACTAAATCGGAATCACTAAAGCTCCTATTTAATAAAGTAATGCATTTTCATCATTCAGGTCAGTTTTCAGCTCTGTGCTTTATGTGAAGAGAACCCAGTGGTCTTTACTCCTCAGTTCCTCCAGGAGTCTTTCTGTGATTATTGTGGCCAAAAATGCTTTTTGCAGCAGCGATTTATTAAAATTGCAATGCAATTTGGAGTTTTTAGGATTTGTTTGTAAGTTTTACGTGAATTTTCAAAAATGCAAGCATCTGATTCTTCCTTTAAACTCCTAGCAGTGAAGACTCATGTAATTACTGTTTATAATAGTTATAATCATGTTCGATGCACATGAATTAAAAAGGGCTTTGGCTGAATGTGTGTTGTGATGTCTTGGCCCAAATCTATGGAAAATCTGCGACATTAAAATCTCCTCAGACTATCAGTGTTTACTTGATTTTATGTTCATTTCTATAGTCACACAATCTAGAAGGGACTGACGACTGCTAATGTGGTTGTCTGAGCATAACCTCAAAAGCTCTTCATTATACGGAGGTATTCGTTAACTAATTATTTTACACATTGATAGAATTTAAAAGAAATTAAATTAAATTTGACAGAACTAGTGTTTGGTAACAAATAACAAAATACCTGTACAGTTACACTTGTGTTCTTAAATACAAAGAAGTTTCATTTGTAACCTATATGAAGCAGCAGTAAGGCAATGGATTTGGTTTGTTTCTCACCTGTCCAAGCAAGGCCATGAGACGAGATGGAGGCACCACACTGACCTCCCCCGCCAGAGCCTGAGCGATGGCTGCACGCCGCTTTTCCTTACTGCTGCCATCAGGATACGCCTGCAAATACACACACTTATTTTAGATACTGTCATGTCTGAATGAAAGCAGTCTGACACCAACAATTTATCCATCTGTACTGTGACTAAACTCTGAAGTGCGGTATAGGAGATGGTGATGTTCATGTTTTCACTACAGAGCATGAATGCTTCTTATTATCAGTGTCAGAACCCACCTCTCTGGGGTCGAAGTAGGAGCGAGCGAGCAGGTTCTCCAGGTGAATGTAGCGCTCAGGCTGAGTCTGTTTCAGCATGATCATGGGGTCGGTCTGTCTCAGCAAAGACCTGGCAGCTCCAAGCTCTCTCAGCTCAATCAGCTCCAGCACAACCTGCCACAGCACCACGTTAGTGTACCAGCACAGCCATTTATCCAGCTAGATATAAGGTTATTCAAAACAAAGCACAAATTGCCTCTATTAACAAATCTCACTTGTTCATAGAGATCGATCAGTGTCTTGTCTGGGAGTTTGAGAGACTGGATTGCCTGTAGCACCGTGTCCCAGTGACCGCTGTTGATATCAGCTACAAAACTCTCAATACTGTCTACAGTATTAAGGGACACGGTGGTTTCTTCCTGCAGCGTCGCCAGAGTGCGGTGCAGGTTATTTTCCTTCAAATACTGCATGATCAGACGAATCACGCTGCAGAAAGAAAAAAATCAATCACAAACTTAAAATAACACTTCAGAGACACAATGATGATGTGCTTTATCTAATTGAGTCCTTTGTTGTCTCAGGCAACAAAACACGCTTGCCATTGATGAAAATAATTATATATATATAAAAAAAAAAACTATCAATCCAAAGTTTGTAACCAGTGTTCAACCAAATACGATTAATACTAAAATCTAACAGATTGTTGCAGGTGTTTGTGGTAACAGTTCTTAATAGTGGCGTAGATTCTGTTTTTGCATCATTCATTCAATCTCAACAATCTGTAACGTTCAAAATACACCACAATCTATGTATATTGGTCCAATTCATAAATAAAAAATATACAACAAAGATATTGGGTGATCAAAGATTTCTTACTTTTCTATAAGACAACAGAAATTTAGCAACAATTCAAAATTCAATTTAAATAAAAAAAACAAACAAACAAAAACAAAGTGCAAAGTCTCCAGTCATGCTTACTGACTTACATCAAAATAAGTCTTATATCTGAAGTCTCTTGTTATTACTGATACTAGATGATATTTATTAGACAGATGGCAATGAAGCTGAAGCTACTGTCAGAGCCTATGTTTGATTAATGAAACACTAACAAACATGAACACAGGTCACAACACACACAATGTTACAGAGTAAGTATTTAATACAATACTTTTGATTTACAGACCTAATGGATCTGACAAAGGTTTATCCAACTTTTGTTTACAGACAATCCTGATGTGCAGAAATCAATATTTTTTTCATATAATCTGCAAATTAATTGGGAAAGACCAGAAAGATCCCAACTAAAAAAACAAGTAAGAACATAAGAAGGTAAAACACTTAGCTGCTACAACAGCTACTGAAGCTAACAAGCTAACACTGTTAGCCAGCTCGCTAACCACCAAACCATAACTGCATCCAGTCCTGAACGGACATTAATACAGCAAATTTTTAATTGAGCTCTAATTACATCATAAAATCTACAAAATTTCTACAAAACACGGTTCTACACTCCTTTATACACGTATCACACAATTAGCCGTTCATTATTAGCCATGCTAGTAAACTAGCTATGCTAGCTAACTAGCTATGCTAACGCCACACAGCTAACATAGCACACTCGTGTTTTCCCGGCTCCTGCAGCGCGCTTTATCTTTCTTTTAATTTCGTGTTTAGAGCCGACAACCCCGACAAAATAGAAAACTCACACATTTGTTTACTTACTCTGCTGATTCGATTTCAATAGACATTGTTTATACTGAGAATCTGCAGGGCACGACACGCAATCAACACCGGAAACACAAAGCTTCTTCCTCTCTAGGGTTGAGCTTCCGCTTGCAACCACCATTTACCGCCAGCTAGTGTTAACCCCAAACCGTTACACCAACTAATACAGCCATAAATCATACAAACTGGCCTCGTGTTCATGTCCTTATCCATCAGTCTTATAGACAGAACCTTTATTAAAAGCCTGAAAAAACTTTGACATGCCAATGACAATGCCTACAGAGAGGAGGACAAAGCCCTGTATAAGCAGGCCACGAACCTACTGACCAAAGAGATCAAAATAGCCAAAAGAAGCTACTCTGAAAAGCAGGTTTTCAGTTAACAATCCTGCATCAGTGTGAAAAGACCGCAAGACATCACAAACTACAGATCACACACACACTTTATGTACATAACTGATCGGTCATATATTCTGTATTCATATGTAATACTCGTACTGTCTGTATTATATCGTCTGTGTTGTCTTGACTTAGAGTATAGTATAGTATACTATAGTATAGTATAGAGTAATTTATGCCTGTACTTTTGAGAGTCACAATCACCTGGAGCCAAATTCCTTGGCCAATAAACCTGATTCTGATTCTACAGTAACTCTAATTTATATGAAAACAAAAAAGGAGTCTATCCCAGGGTACTCAGGGTACACACTCTGGATGGGGTGCCAGACCGTCGCATGGCACAATTCACGGATAATTTAGTTGCCAATTAGCGTACAAGTCATGTCTTTGGACTGAGGAAGAAACTAGAATAAATGGAGCAAAACCCTTGAATCAAAAGAAAAACATGGCAACTTTGTGAACACAAGGCAGAGACAGGAATTTAAACCATTTACCCTGGAGATGCGAGTCAGACATGCTAAGCAGTAAGCCCAAAATTAATCCTGAAACTGACAATGATTTGAAGACCATAATTTTTCGAATTTGTCCCAAATTGAGTAACGCTTCACAGCAAGGTGATGGTTCAGAAGACTCACAGTGCCAGGAAACCCATTCTGGCTACTCTAAAAAGTGTGAATGGGTTTGAGAATTAGAACACCCAATGTTCCTGGTATCAGCTCGGGGTTTCCTGAAGATTAACAAATAAATAAATAATAAAGTGCCTGATCTGGCAGTTGTCAAAATTGTCAGTGGGGACAGAAACACTTTAACAATCATCAAGAAATGCAGGTTCTTTAAATATGCAAAAACAACTATATCATAACATCTTTACCTGGTAAACCAGTATTTGATGACATGATTACTTCTTGCCTGTCAGATGCTCAAATCAGATTCAGAGTTTCAGAGAGTTTCAGAGTTTAACTTTACGTCACGTCTTATAAGAATACAAAACTTTTTTACTTTTTCTTTATATTTGATAAATCTAAAAGAGCAGTTTCCCAAAGAGCTTTTAACAGACAGGATAAAAACTGTTCAGAATGACTTAAAAAAAAACAGTGAACATTTTTGCAACTAAGGACTAATGTGACATGACTCCCAAAAGCTGAAACGAAACTACAATACTGAGCTCAACATAGCGAATAGTAAACCTGTTCAGATTCTAATTTTACAAAGTATTATCCCAACTGTTTGTGTTTCTCTGCCAGTATAAATTTATTTATTGGATTTATATTTCACCAATGGAAACATCACACATTTTAATAACCACCTGGAAAAAGGAAGGCCAAAATCCCCAATTTGTTTTATTATATGAAAATGGAGGTTAATTCATGGTGAAGAGAGGTGGGGTGGAAGGGTTGCACCTGTTATACTGTATGAGTGTGCACTGCTAGAGGACTCACTGTCCTCTAAACCCAGCCAACACTCAGCCTCTGATGATTATACACACTTGAAAATCCCACAATGGCTGTATTACCAGTATTGCTTGCCTGTCTAAGAGCTCCAGTTGGCTATTATACAATCATCTCCATTTTGGCTGAGTCGGTTCTTTATTCTGTTGCTGTCTGAGGGAAACTCACTGCACTTCACTGATTTGTCCAGGAGAGGACGATCTGTCAGGAGACAGAAAACCTCAGATTTTACTTGCAAAATGAGGACAGGGTATGTCCCAATTTTCCTCATAAATCTGCCCTACATAGATTGGCAAATTAGTGGTGTATGTTTTAATTTATTTTGGTTTGGGAGGTTATCTTGGGACTTCTTTCAGGTTTAATTTTTTCATCATACTGCAGTAAGGATCTTATTCTTATTATAGAAGCCAGTGTGGCTTCCAAATAGGAGGTGATTAAAGCAAACTGAATCAGAAGTTAAACCTTTTTAAAAATCTGGTTACATCCAAACTGAAAAGTGCTTTAACAGATTTCCTGATGCTCTGCCAAACTCAATATTTATAACCTAATATACACATAGAAAATGTTACTGCCAATTTATAAAGCCACAATATGAAATAAGTTCTCACTTTGATTATGAACACCATCAACATCAGCGTCTGTCTCATCACCTGAGTTAAAATTGTATTTAAACAAGAGCCTCCTCTTATTTTCTTCAAGTTCTTGAACATCACTGTCACTTTTCTCCTCTGATCTCTGTTCACAATAACCTCGAGGAAATTTTACTGACTAATTCGATCACATTTGCACTGTTGATTAAATATCTACTTAACTGGCAATTTTAATGTTTTAAAATGTTGTACTCTGTCATCTGTACAGAATGTGTAAGCCCTGATTGTGACAGTTGGTATCTCCGAAAAAAACTGAAATGATCTGATTAGGCTTATGCTCATTTTACTATGGAACATAACTATCTAAAACTCTTGATCCGCTCATGAGAAAAGGAACTGGCTAATTGTTAGTGCAGATCTTTATATAGATTTAAATCTAAAGATTTCCCCTGCTGGTTGTTAAATTGCCTCCTTACACTAGTCATTTGGAAGATGCCCTCATGCAGAGCAACTAACATTTACCTCATTTATTCAACTGAGCAGCTAAGGGGTTAAGGGTTTTGCCAAGCAGTGACAGCTTTATAGTGGTGGGATTTGAACTTACATCCTTCAGATCAACAGTCCAATGGCTTCATTACTGAGCTAGCACCCTCCCCACTCACAACATGAACACTGGAGACAGAGCTTCTCTCTCTCTCTCTCTCTCTCTCTCTCTCTCTCTCTCTCTCTCTCTCTCTCTCTCTCTCTCTCTCTCTCTCTCTCTCTCTCTCTCTCTCTCTCTCTCTCTTTCTCTCAGATTAGAGGACATATATACAAATGCTAAAAGAATCTGATCTGAAATGCATGTAAATATTTCTATTATTATATTTTTTACTGTTGCTGCTGAAAATATAATTTGAAATGTAAACTTTGCATTAAATTGAAAAAGAATGCCAAAGAGAAATTGATTTCAATAATGGTCTCAGACTTTTGGGCCATTCACTGGAGCATGTAGTGGGAAAACCGGTAAATACCCAGGATGTGATTTCACAAATCCATTTCAGGCCAAAGTTTTTGCACACACACAGTCACATCTATGAGCTACTAAGTGTAGTTAATCTACTTACCTATATGGTTTTTTTTTGGAGGAACATGGAGAAAGATGGACCAGTTTTGCAGGAGGAAACCATAAAGGAAAAACATGCACAGAAATGTCACACAAAAACACAAGCTCAGGATTAAACTGGAGACCTGAGAGCTGTGAATTAACAACCCTTCCCATTTTACCACCCAAACATAGAAATGTAAAAGTATATTACTGCCATGAAATGTGACCATTTTAATAACAATCTAATTTTGTTTTTTTTTCTCTTTTGGCTGTTTTCCAGAATACAGTCACCTTCCGCCATGTTTGCATCCATACATAGAATTCTGAAAATAGCACAGTGTCAGTAGGGTATAACATACAATTTCTCAAGGATAGTGTATCTTTTCAAGCTCCTGAACAAATGATGTTGGAGTGCAGTGTAATTTGAAATCAAGAAGAATGTTCTATCACAGATGAGAAGTCATTTGAACAGGTCCTACTTAAAGCTTTAGTCCTGTCTGCCATGTTAGCCTTCAAAACAACACGTCGTTAGCTGGAAGAGGTGGTGTTGCTAGCAATGACTCGCTGACAGATCTTTATGTAATTTGTGTGTTTTATATTTGTATTTATATATTTATATAATTCCTTTTTCGTGTCACTGAAAACTAGGTTGTCTGACATGTCAAAAAGACAAGCTTTAGAACGCCTCTTTGTTTGGATGCCAAACTCTATTAACACATCAAAGAACAGAGAAGTGATTCATGATGCATGCCAGCTGTGTCTCAAATCTTTACGAGACCGAGCAGGAAAATGGAATTGCACATGGAAGTCGATGCTGTAATGAATACAAAGACTAAGAGCTGCAAATATAACCCCAGTCTGACCTTAGTGAGGTTCATATGGGAGATAGAGAGCAAAACTGACAGTTTTATTACAGTTTCATCAAAGTGCTGGTGTCCAGGAAATTTTTTTTAACCCAAGGTAAAGCCTTCAAGACCTCTGAATTTCAGCATTTATTCACTGGATTTATATGAAACCCCAAACCACTGATGAAAGGTGTCATCATAGCACAGGTTATTCTTTTTGATTAAGAATTTGTAAAATATCAACGCATGATGCTTATTCTCCAAACCAGCAATGCATCATAGCATATTGTTTTCTTTGTAGATACTGACACAGGGCACTTAAGAGTGAGACAACGTTTCTTGTAAAGAATTAGCTGAATTTGGAATCTGTAGAAAATTTGTTCTAATATCATGAAATGATTTTGGGATCATTTCTGCGCTGACAAAATCACGAAATGCTGGAAGGACTGATAACATGTCACTTTCCAGAAAAAAATGTCACAATTTCAAAATGTATGTGTCTTTCCCTATTTGTTAAATAACATGTTTAGTTATCATGTCTGTTTATTATTAGGATTCTGTTACACATAGCATCCACATGTAAGCTTATTAATGAAACTATCCCCTCTATACGATCAGCTAATTATTAAAATAATATTACCTTACATTATATTTTATATATAAATAACTGTAAATTCACAAAGCCACTGTGACTGTGTAGTGTAGTTCACAAATACAGTATTTATTTTATTGAGCCTGCTGGGTATGTGCTTCATTAAGATGCTTTATTTCCATTTATCCTGATAATTGATCTACTCTCCTAGTACAATGACTACAGACATTACATCTTTAGCATCCATCAGTACAGCAGATCCTCTCTGTCATGCTGCCTGTCTCTCTCTGTCTCTGTCTTTGTCTTTGTCTCTGTCTCTGTCTCTGTCTCTCTCTCTCTCTCTCTCTCTCTCTCTCTCTCTCTCTCACACACACACACACACACACACACACACACACACACACACACACACACACACACACACACACACACACACACACACACACACACACACACACACACACACACACACACACACACACACACACACACAAACGCACACACACAGAGTGGCAAGTCAACTGGAGCACTTTGATTACATTACACAGCAAGAGTAATAGAAAAGGGGGGGGGGGTCGCATAAACAAGTCCGCTCTCTACGTTCGGCTGAGTCAAAGAGCTGACTTGTTTGTGAACAACACATCACTAGACTCTAGACCCTCCTAGAACGTACACAACATTCCCCATAGACCATCTTTGATGATTTTTCCTCATGTTAAATTGACTGCAGCAGAATGCTAATATTCCACAGCGCTCTCTTAAACAGAAAAAAATATAAAGAATAGAATTATTATTATAAATTACCAGTGGAAATAATAGTGTATTTGCTGTGTGTGATCATTTCAAAAGGCTTTCATAAACACATTTTTTTTTTATATTTTTTCGGTTTAAATGAAAACATTCAGGTCAAATGACATATTTAACTACACTCTGGTTAGTTTAGTGTTGTTTATTTCTAAAGTATTAAAGTGTACTTTTTTCTTGACAGGTTTCAGCCAACTTTTAGTTGGGCATATACAGTAGAGAAATAGGAATTTGGCAGTTTTATTGGTATTATGGCAGCTCAGGGAAGAAGACAGGCTTCATAACAGCCTTTCACTTGGCCAGTTTATTGGTTTGATTATGCATATGAGGCAGACTTTCCTCTCTCACAAAGAGCCTATTGATTCCCTTCAACTTCCTCATGGCCAAAACAGAGATCTCATACCCAAATCCATGGCGCGTTAGTCCCATTTGAGACGGCCACCTGCTTCCAAGGGTAAACACAGCATAAAGACCAATCAGCATTCACAAACACAGTTGAGGCAACATCATTTCACTGATCTGGGATCTGGGGCTATGGGAGCAGACAATTATAAATTAGTTCTTCATTGGTCCATAAGGTGACATTTCAGTGATATTCTGTCGTGTTACGATGTTATTTAAACTACCCTGTAACTATCACTAAAACATTCAGATTATAGTAGAAATAGGGTAAAGTTGTGTGAGTCATGCACACTCAAGCATGATCCAAAACTCACATGAAAAGTTATGAGTGTGATTATGGTTTAATGGGATATAATAAGATCCAGTTTGAATATGACGATGAATGCTATCATTGTACCTGCAAGTATACAGACTGATAAAGATATCCACCACTAGAAGGCACTAGTTCTTTGGTCAGACAATGTGATTTTGTAATGAATTGTTCCAATAAAAATGCATTGGAATTATATTGTCAAACACAATAAGAATCCTTTAACGATGTCTCCTTCAAGTTCTGAACTGTCAGAAAAAAAACAATACTAAATGGCACCTTTTTGTGTTACTTTGGTGTTACATCTTTTCTACATTTAATATGTCACTTTCACCTGGAAATGTGAATTCTTGTGTACCTTTAAAAATGATTTAAGGTGCATAAATGGGCTTTGGCTACCTTTATGGTTTTAGTGGTTTGGTTAGCATGTTTGCCTCACACCTCGAGGGTAGTTGTTTGATTCCCAGCCTCCACTCTGCATGCGTGGAGTTTGCATGTTCTTCCAGTGCTTTGGAGTTTCATCTGGGTATACTGTGTACTGTCTCCAGTCCAAAGATATGAGCTGAAGGCAACTAATATCTCTAAATTGTATATAGTAAGAGAATGAGTGTGTGTCCTGCTTATGCTTTATGCCCCGAGTCCCCTGCCTTATGCCCTGAGGCCCCTAGGATAGACTCCAGGTTTCCCGCAACCCTGTTTAGTTATAAAAACTACAGAAAATGGATGGATAGAAATGGACTGTAATTATTGTTTCAATAGATTTAACGGTACACTACCCTTGAAGGTACCACTACATCTAAAACAAAAGGTACACTTTAGCATCTTTTATTTCTGAGAGCAGTGGTCGGTGCTGTGTGCTGATCTGGGATCAGCTCAATTTTCTCTCCATAGCACACTTTTCTTTCTCTCACCCAACATGTTCACACCGATTCTATCTCATTAACCGATGTTTCTGTTTTTCTATTCTTTTCTTTTTCTCTTCCCTCTCTTTCTGTTTCTGGATGGCTGCTGAACAGAGAGAGCGAGCAGAAATGTCAGCCTGCCTCCACCACCTCTGCTATTGTTGTGCAGCACTGAAAATATGGAAACTTTTGAGTACACTGAGTGACATTTATGGCCATTGGGAACGTGTCTAGCTGTCCATGATGACTGAAGGAACAGTGAAAATTCAGCCAGAAAAGGTCACAGGGCTGCACTGAGAAATCAGTTGGTTTCTCTGAACCAGATAAATACCACAGGATTTATCCATTTCCACTTCTAGCCTTGGGCAAAAATTATGATTGTGTGATATTAATTTGGATTGATTTTAAAAGATTTACAATCTTCAAATAATCAAATAGGTTCAGTAACTGCTGTGTTTTATAGACGGATTTGCTGCAGAAAAAGCCCACTCGCTAGCTCTGCAGTTTTCTCGCTTTCGGGGTTCTGGGCAATTATTTGAGTAATTATCGTAATTGGCCATCATCATCTGGCAATTACATAATAGTCTAAATTAAAGAATTATTCCTTACAATATGTGGATTAAATGAAATCCAAGCTAAAATGGATTGGATTCAAATGCAAAAGAAATCAGTGTGAATTTTTTCACTTTGGATGTAAAGCATTCTATTGTCCATGGAACGACAAAAAAATTGTATGTTCTGAACAAATGAATTTATTGCCTGTAGATTACTTCAAAACACACAAGAATTCTCTTTATTATAGCACTAAATCGAACGATTATCCATTTAGGAGACACCTGGGTGTGTGATAAAACTCCTATCTTCAACAACACCATGTGACATATGTGTGTCCAGAGTACATCTACAGTTATATGAATCACTCACAGATTCTCTGCTGGTTCATTTATCCAGTTCATTCTGTGCTACACCGCTCTAACAATGCTCCAGTCACAACACTGGAGTCATGCAGCATCGTTCCTCAGCCACATACTGTAGTAGTCTACAATTATCAAATACAATTTGATCCTGTGTAATGTAATATCCCAATCATCTGTACCCTCACAACCATGTTCAGGATCTCACAATGGAGATAAAACAGGATCCAGGAACAAAGCGTTCATGATGGAATGCCCCAAGGAAGTGCTTTGCCATATGAGAAGATGGACAAAAGAACAGATGAAATGGGTTGCACACTTCATACAGGGATAAAAAAAAACATTTCCATTTGCAGACAAGGCTAGTAATGATATGTAAACAAAGAGGGCTACAACCTAAAACTTAAAAAAAAATTCAATATCTTAATATTAATATGATTAAATCAGTTTCTCAACAACGACACGTTTAAAGCATCATATCACCCTGGCAGTTCAGTGTTTAAGGTCACAAACTCCAGCACTGCTAAGCTGTTACTATTGAACAAAGTCCTTAATTCTCTACTGTTTCTGTATCATACAGTATCTGAGCTGGGATATGCAAAGAAAATCAATTCACTCTGCTGTAACATATATGTGACAACTAATGGCTTCTTTATTTTCCTTTGACTATTTTATCTGTGTTCCCTGACAGTACTGTCATTGTTATTTTACATGAACCAACAGTCGGGATAGAAAGAAATCCTTATCCTGTATATTTTTCTAATGACCATTTGTTCTTGCTTTCACAATAAAAGAGTATGATGTGGATGTCAAAAAGTCTTTTCTTTCTTGTTTTTTATTTCTTCTTTTGTCTACGAACTCTGCTAACACATTTACATCAACAGAGACAAAATTAAGAGATGCCGAATTGAAGAGACGGATATAAGGCTGCCCCTACATTGTGAATTTAATATTACAGATGATTTCTAATCCCAAAATTGAAAAACACTGGAACCAGATTGTCTGTTGTTTTTTCTCTAATGTTTATAGGCTAATGTCAGAACACTTCAATTATTTGCTATTCCAGATGGAGTCATGTGGCTGATCTGCTGGCTGAACACAAACTCAAAGAAGCTTTAATTGCTATTTTCAAGGAAAATAATCTTAATGTATTGCTCTGATGTAAATGGTTAGCACATAATACAGTATCATCCTTCGTCTCTGCCTAAACATTATATCATAGTTTTATAATCATAGAATAGACACCATCTGACAGAGAGAAAAGCAGGCATCAGCTCACGTTAGTGAAAGTTTTAAGCGATAAGGACATTATGAATTTCCATGTTCTGTTTTGTTTGAGGGAGATATATTTTGCAATCAGTATAATTTAATCTATTGCATTATTTATTTACAGAAAGTATTTTGCAGATAATAAATAAATCTCCTACACTTAAGCTGCTTGACAGTGACAACATAGGTCTATTTGGTTCATTAAAATTCCAACAATAATTAAAACATGCATTTTCCCCCCTCTTTAAATCAGATGAGTACATAAAAAAATGGCCTTTATCAGATTTACAGTCACAGACTATATCTTTTGAGCTGAAGCTGAAGTAGCTCATTAGTTATTTATTACAGGAGGTGGAACAAGTCCCTCTAGCATGAAATGAAAGTATGTTGTAAATGTAAGTCATGGTAATGACAACAGTTTGGGGGAACTGGACCCTAATATACCATGGGAGGGACTAGTAAGTTCAGTGCCATCTAACTGAGAATATAATTGGTACAAGAATATTATTGATATATATATTACCCTTCATCCTCCTTAGAAATATTGCAAAGCTTAGAAACATCCAATTGGTCTCAGATGCTTGGAAGCTAGTTCATGCATTCATGACCCCAGACAGGACTATTGTAAAGCATTACTAGGTGGTTGTCCTGCATCTTCAACAAATAGGATACAGTGAGTCCAAAATGCAGCTGCCAACATTTTTACCCCAATCATCTTTGCAATCACAAAACTCATGATTTCTGGTTCTACTTCCCAGAATATCAAAATCAATTAAAGGCGGTATCTCTTTAGCCTGGCTAAACATAATACATCCTACAACTGTGTGCTCCAGTAGATGTACATTATTATCTAGTTCTGATTAATATTATGAACAGCAGATTGATGATTGTGCCAGCTCCAGTTGTGGTCTGCTTCTTGAAGTTCGCAAACCCAAATGAGGATGGGTTCCCCTGTGCGTCTCGTTCCGCTTAAGGTTTCTTCCTCTTTCGTTTAAGGCAGTTTTTCCATGCAACAGTCACTCCAGTCACCTCATGCTTGCTCATTGGGGATAAATACAAACACATTTAAATATAAGTCTAATATCAATCTTTAATCTTTGTATAAATCTTTGTATAATGTTAAGCTTTTTGTAGTTTTTGCAATATTTCTTATGTTCTGTAAAGATGCTTTGAGACAATGTCAATTGATAAAAGCCCTATACAAATAAATTTGCATCGAATTGAATATAGAAAAAAGTCCACAGGTTTTGTACAGGATATGGTGTATGGCTACAAAAATAAATTCCTGTAATGTTCTGAAGCCTTGTGATACAATACTGAAAGGTTTCACGATGTTACAATAATGTTATTGCTCATATGATAAAAGCTAACACTGAGTTAATGTTTCTACGATTAATAAATGTGCCATCTTCTTCTGAGAAGCTTTTATAAGCATTAGATATGTTTATATGCATTTAATGAGCATCCAGAAAACAGGTTAGATGAATTGTTTAAGAAACCAGCATTTGAAAGCCAGATGTTATACATGTAGTAAATGAATAGAATAGATGTAGTACATGACAAAGCAATTCTTTGTGTTGGTCAGCATAGCCGAGTTTCCCCTCACTGCAGTCACATCCTTACTACATCCTTGGAAAGGAATCATCTAAGAGACTCTGTATGAAAAATCTAGTGTTCAATAATGTTCTGCTAATGTAACGTTTTATGTTCTGTGTAGACTTATGTAGCCCTATGTTGTTTTATGTAGCACCATGGTCCTGTAAAAACGTTGTTTCATTTCACTACAGTATGTACTACATCAGCTATATATGGTTGAAATGACAATAAAAACTTCTTGACTTGACAGCTGGGTGAATGTATGTTTCTTTCTGCTTATCCAAGGCAAATCATGGGTTTATATTGTGTTATATTACAATTTCTCAGTAACATTTATTTCTGTCTTTTACAGAAAGTGTGGGAACGACTGTTGCTGTTAATATAAATTTGCAGACATGCTACATAAATACTGCACACAATGTCTTGTTACAAATTCTGCTGTTCCTTTTCACAACTATAGTTGTTGATATGTTAACTAACATATATAAAACAATGCAGCTGCTGATGCTCTTACTTCACCGTTAATTACACTGTTTGCATTACCATACAGAAATACATGCTATAATGTTAGAAAATGTATATACCAGCCTTACCATGCTAAGAACACTTGTAAGTTTTATTAATGTATACTAATAGTAATTATAATACTAATACTAATAATACTTCCAGTAAGGAAGTTACAGTTCAATTATTGTCTTTGTAGAATGACCATAAATATATAAATATTCTCTTTTATTCATAATGTACATTTAGAAAAATGGTGTAGTGTTATAGGAAAAATAATCAACAGCAGTAGTTGTCAAGGCATCATCCTGCGGCATGATTGCCTACATAAAACATTCCTAGAACATCTTGAAAAAATTAGATGTTGTCATGAAATTCAGGCGAAGGCAAACAAACATGCAACATAAATAGGCTGACTAATGAACCAATTTAAAACAGGTGAGCATCGAAGGAGGAAATAGACCACAAACAACAAAGCAAGCTCAAAAAACCTGATAAGGTGCCCTCTGGTGGTCTGGGGGACTTGCCCATGGTAACTGTGACAGATAATTGTTTGATTGTTGTTTAATTGTGTATTTTTTCTAGATGTTTTATGAGATTGATTCCTACAACTATAACATTCAGTAAAAATCCAGATAACCTACAGTTATAAGTTATTTATTTGTCTGTTGATATGTTGCACTGAAAGAAAATGTTCAGATTTTGCTTATTCATAAAGTCCCCATAGTGTTACATTATTTTTTAAAAACAAACATAGAATACAGTGGATTTCATAAATGCTACAAGGTGTGTTCATTGATTCAGGTTAATACAACATATGAAGCAAGGTTTTAAAATCTTATCTACAAAGAGCCGTTCCAACGTAGCAGTGGCAGAACCTGCTTCCACAGAATTAATCAGCTGATCTTGGCCTTCAATCAGTGACCAGACCTGGCTCCTGCTTGGTTAGAATGAAAGCCTGCAACCGCACAGAAGATTGCACAGACACCCCTGATATGAAGCATTTAGTCCTTTTGAATGATCTCTGACAATATCCTGGTGACAGTCTCACACCACTTTTCTGATACCCACTATGAGTTTTTGACTTTTTCTTCGCAGATGATCAGCTGCAATGCTCTTTGCTTTGCTGTGCCGAGTCTCTCTATTTTCCACTAAGCTGCAGAAGGATAACAAACTAAATTTAAGGGACACACAGGAATTACGAGACACAATGCAGCTGATATTAAAGCTATCCACTCTTTCTCTGATTATCTCCCAATTTGTGTCTTACACTCAGAGAAATAGAGATGCTATTGAGAGTCAGTGCCTCTCAGGATTAACCCAGACATGCGCTTATCCAGAGCCATCTCTTTGTCACATTCTAATATCTCTTTTGCTAACAGGTAGGAGTGAAATTATAGGCTAGAGTTGCTAGTGTGGGGACCAGAGAAGATTTAGAGAAGACTGCAGGGTTTTCATCATATGCTCTTGTTTCTCCAAATAAGTCAATAGCAGACACTTGGAAGTGAAGTATTAAACCTTGCAAAGCTGAATTATTTTGTAGATTAGGTGGTGTTTGAAAAATTTGTGTTTTTCAGTCTCAGACTTTGCAACAAAGGAAACCATTCCAACTAACTACTAATAGCTAAAAGCTGGTTTATAAATTAGCACTGATTTTTGTTTGTGTATCAGTATCTCGACACAAAGAGGACAGCCACAGATAGGCTGATTACCATATTAAAGATGTTTTTTTATTTCTTACAAAATGGGACTTTTTTATTATTAAAAGAGTCATTACATTCCAGTTGACATGATTTATGGACATACTGTAATAAGTTTAATATTAATGATGAGTTGTATGTTCCACTGTTGTAACAAAATTTGTTCATCCTGAACCCCCTGGCTATACTTCAGAGCTTTAGGGGTCCCTGGACCCCATTCTCAGAATCTTAATTAATTTCATATACAGCTTTTTTCTCCCACAAATTGCTTGTTGTATCCTGAGTAGCAATAACGTGTTTATAAAATCTGCTTTTCTATTCAGAATGATTTTTCAATCACTCCACATTTATTTTCCTGGAATCTATGTACACTGTTTACTAAATCAGTGAATTACATTTCCTCATCCAAAAAAATGTCCAGTTTTGATCCATTGTAGAATTGCGGATTGTTGTTTTCCTGATACTGTGCTATATCTATTGATAGAAAGATTTATTACACAGAGAGAAAGTCTTGGTGTATTTAAAAGGCTCTGAAATTCAAATGATCACTGGCACCCAGGGGAAAAATCAATAGCCGCACTGCGCTCTTGAAAAATGGTCATACGTCTGGGAAACAGTAGGATATTATTGATAGGTTGTTGGCATGATGTGGAAAATTCCATCTCAGCCCAGACAAAATATACTTGTTAAAAGAAATGGAAAATAGTAGGGAAATGAAGATATAGCAAAAGAAAGGCAGGTTTATACCACAGCATGTGATTGCCAAAACCTAAACCCTTAATTTTCATTCCCTGTACAGCAGAATCTGAACCATATTTTGAACAGGACTGAACATTACAGCTTCATTAACAATGCCTTCCTTTTGCTAGATCAGCAAAGCCAACCAGAATGGCACTAAATGAGGCTGCTATTACAGCTGGATTACCTGATATATCATTCATGCTAGCATGGTGGCATTTTAATGGCACACTGTCCCAGCATTCCCTATTACCAGAGCTGTCTTGTTTATCATGAAATGTTGAAAAAAAGTACTCATACTTCTTTTTCTTCTCTTCTAACAGCAAGATCTAACCATGATCAGTGTAGGCAGAGTGCCATTTGATCCAACCCAAGTTCCACCCACTTACCTGCATCCTTTAGGAACACAAGCCCAGATTTCTTATTATCCACTGCTGAGAAGGAGTCTGTTGGTGGGAGGATATGCATCATATTTTACCTTGGCACACACTCCATCTATCTTGAGCTGTGCCAGTCGAGAAATGTATTAACTCTGCTTGTAAATGTACTTCCATGTAGGCATCAAATATGAAGAGAATCTGTGTTCAGCCAGCCTGAAAGCAATGCAGAGATGAAAATACACGTTTTAAGAATGATGGGTCCACTGACTCACTCGCGCACACAATATTGGCTTATGAAAACTCACAGATGAAGAAAAGACAACAGGTTATCCAGAGCAATGGTTGGCAATATGGCTGTCTAGTGACCTTGTTCTCTTAAATGTTTGTTTATGACTAAGCCAAATATCGTGAAACAGATTTATGGTTTTCATGTGCCATTTTGACAGGAGCTATGAAGTTCTTCCAGCATCAGAAGAGAAATAGTGAAGGAGACTCGACTATAGATGAATATGAAATGGTGCCTGGGAAAAAATTTTACTTATGTGAAATAAAGTATGTTGAGTCATGTCTCTGTGTCAGATGAAGACCTATTTCATGAAGTGGATCTCACTGAATGGATGTCATGTTGAGCCTAAAGTCATACTTCCAGCATGTGATTCATTGGCTTGCCTTGAACAATGCTGATGTAATGATCATACACAATAACACTTAGTTAGGTAGAAAGAAATAAAGTTTCATATGGCAAAACTTACATAAATATTCATAATGGCTTATTTCAACGGGCTTCAGTGTGTCCTCGGTGGTCCAGTGACAGGATGGGGTTCGATTCCTGGGCAGGGAACCAAGTCAGCCAGTGATAGGCTTAACTCTCAGTGCTGGTCCCAAGTCCTGATTAAATGGGAGGGTTTCATCAGGAAGTGCATCTGGTTTAAACACTGTATACAGTGGGGTGAAAAAGTGTTTGCCCCTTTCCTGATTTTTTATGTTTTTGCATGTTTGTCACACTTTAATGTTTCAGATCATCAGACAAATTTAAATATTAGTCAAAGATAACACAAGTAAACACAACATGCAGCTTTTAGCTGATGTTTTTTATTATTAAGGGGAAAAAAATCCAAACCCACATGGCCCTGTGTGAAAAAGTGTTTGCCCCTCTGGTAAAACATAACTTAACTGTTATTTATCACACCTGAGTTCAATTTCTCTAGCCGCACCCAGGCCTGATTACTGCCACACCTGTTCACAATCAAGAAATCACTTAAATAAGACAAAGTGAAGTAGACCAAAGGAGCCTCAAAAGCTACAGATCATGCCGAGATCCAACAAAATTCAAAATCCAAGAGCACAGCGACAACTCAGCCACAAAAGATATCACAAAAGACCTCACAACAACATCTAAAGAACTGCAAGCCTCACTTGCCTCAGTCAGTGTTCATGACTTCACAATAAGAAAGAGACTGGACAGAAACGGCCTGCATCGTGATGTTCCAAGATGAAAACAGCTGCTGAGTAAAAAGAACACAAAGGCTCGTCTCAGATTTGCCAGAAAACATCTTGATATTACAATCACACCCCCAGTGTCACCCATATGAGGATGGGTTCCCCCTTGAGTCCGGTTCCTCTCAAGGTTTCTTCCTTTACCAATTTAAGGGAGTTTTTCCTTGCCACTGCTGCCTGAGTCACCTCAGACTTGCTCATAGGGGAATAAATACATACACATTGTGAACTATTTATATCTAATTATAATCTAGAATTTTTTTATTCTGTCAATTCTTTTACTTTTATTATTTGTTATTTCCTTTATCATTAATTATGTTTACCTTCTGCTCTATGTTTATGTTCTGTAAAGCTGCTTTGAGACAATGTCTATTGTAAAAAGCGCTATACAAATAAACTTGAATTGAATTGAATTGAATTGAATTGATGATCCCCAAGACTTTTGAAAAAATATCTGTTGACTGATGAGACAAAAGTCGAACTTTTTGGAAGGTGTGTGTCCTATTACATCTGCATAAAAGTAACACCGCATTTCAGAAAAAGGACATCATACCAACAGTAAAATATGGTGGTGGTAGTGTGATGGTCTGGGGCTGTTTTGCTGCTTTAGGACCTGGAAGACTTGTTGTGATAAATGGAACCATGAATTCTGCTGTCTACCAAAAGGACAATGTGCGGCCATCTGTTTGTGACCTCAAGCTGAAGCAAATTTGGGTTCTGCAGCAGGACAATGATCCAAAACACACCAGCAAGTCCACCTCTGAATATCTGAAGAAAAACAAAATGAAGACTTTGGAGTGGCCTAGTCAAAGTCCTAAATCCTATTAAGATGCTGTGGTATGAACTTAAAAAGGCAGTTCATGCTCGAAAACCCTCCAACGCGGCTGAATTACAACAATTCTGCAAAGATGAGTGGACCAAAATTCCTCCACAGCGCTGTTACAGAGTCATTACAAGTTATTGCAAACACTTGATTGCAGTTTTTGCTGCTAAGGGTGGCCCAAACAGTTATTAGGTTTAGGGGCAAGCAAATTTTCACACATATATATAAAATAATATACAATAATATAGATAAAATGAAATAAAAACAAAATGCATTGGCAGTTCTTCAGGATTATTGAACAACATAACAATGGGTCAATATCTCATAGCTAAAGAGTGATAGAGACTGAAGATTCCATGTTATTGCTTTATAACAGTGTTATGAGAATGTTATATATTTTAAATGACCTTGAAAAGAAAGAAAGGTTTGCTTTGACATTTGACGAGAAGTACACTGAGTAGTACAACGTGTACACTGGATGCTATGAAGACAATCTTACATAATCTAGCCCATATTCAAACGTCAGGAAGTGCGTATGAAGGTGTCATTATACCTAAGAACACTATCCTTAAGTAAAATGTAACCATATGACAATGCTGTTCTTTATTGCTAATTCATAGGCATTGTTTTTTAATTTGTTCATTTGTTAGTTCTAATGGCTGGAATGCATGTACTGTAGTCAGAATATAATGTTTCCCAATGTTTCTGGTGTTTAGAAAACATAGATACATCTGTAGTTAATGTTTCTCACACAAATGATAATGGATCATTTGCTGCTGTATTAGATGTGAAATACCTGATTGCAGAGGTGTAACAATAATAACATTCGTGAGTAAGTGCTCAGTAATAACATTTTGTGCCATAAAATGATTTTCCTGGGTTCAGTGAGCTGAAAGATTGCCATTAAAGGAAAGTAAATTAGAAATTGTACCTCATTAAACAGAGTATATTTTCTTAATCTGATGAAAAAATTTATATTTTGTGGGCTGCTAGCATGTTGGCCTTGCACCTCCAGGGTTAGGGCTTTAGGTCCTGCAACTGTCCTGTGTGTGTTGAGTTTGCATGTCCTTTCTGTCATTCAGGGGTTGTTTTTCTCCCCAAGTACAACAACATGCACTGTAAGCTAACTGGTACCTCTTAATCGTCTGTGATGTGTGAGAGTGTTTGATTGTATCCTGTGATTATTTGGCTCTTCGTCTTGTGCCCCTAGTTCCTTGGGTAGGCTCCAGGGTTCCTGAAACTCTGTGTAGGATAAGCAGTACAGAGGATAGATAGGATTATCTATTTTTTTCAGAAATGGTCAGGTTTTATTGAAGCTAAACCTAAAATATGAATTAACTGTATTAGGAAGAGGAAGGAGAAGGACAACATTTGCAGTATTTAATCTGTATTGATTTTAGGCTAGATGTTTTTATTAATGTTATTTAATTTAATATTATATTCCTATTAACTACAGATCCAGCTATATTTACATCAATCATTGCCGTAAACAAAATAACAAAAGGCCTAGTTTTAAAATTTGAGATGCAGGGAAAATAAGACAGAAAGCGAATAATCCAGCTTCCTAAAAATAAAACCTTCATAAATCAAAGTTATGGAAATCCTGACATGTGAGGAAATGATCACAGATGTAGGACATGTTTCATCAAGGAATACTCTAGAAAGAGCTAGATTCCATTAAAGAGAAGATTTGCATAATTTAATATCAATTAATGAGGGATACAGAGAGTTCTGGGGCTCAGTGCAGAAAGACGCTGCACTATACAGTATATACACTGCAGAAAGACTGGCTTGAAACAGAATCATGTAACAGAAAATATAACAGAAAACAACAGACTCTGTGCGATACTAGATGATCATACAGCTCAGACGGCAAACACGCATTGCAGGTTAAAGTCAATCTGATCTGCCTGAGTCCAAGCCAATGTGCAGTTGCAGTAAAGGCTGTGCAAACTACAGACATGCAGAGACACAACAAGAAAGATCTGCTCTAGTCACAGGGCCACATTCACAGAGTCACAGTGCTATTACAGCCTTACAGAAAGTGCACTCATAACAATTATTTGGAGAATATTCTGGTCGTGATTTATAAAACATCATGGCTTATGATACTTTCAGGAATCTAAAATTTGATGTGAAATATGAAAGTGTAGCAGATAAAAAATGAAAATCTTATCAGATGAAGATGAAAAGGAAGAAAGGATGCCTATTTCACATAAAGCACCTTTAATGGAAATGTACATAGCAATGTGAGCTGACTAGCAAGGTAGACAATGGGCTATAAAGTGAGTGTGGCTTTGTCTGAGCTTCCTGTGTCTGCTTGCATCAGATTTAATATACAGTAATGATGCTTACCTTCAAAGCCAAAAATTTAACACACTGCACCAAACTTCCTCCGATCTTTTAGGACTGCTTAACTCGCACCATCTCTCAGGGTCCAAGGAAGTTATGGATCAAGACTCTTATTAATGTTGATGTAAAATCTTGAGGAGGTGTTCATAGTAATGTTAATACATTTCATATTAAGCAATTTCTTAATGATCTCTTTTTTCCTAATAAGCTAAGTTGTTAGATCTGTTTTTATACAGCTTAGCACTAAATTCTTAAATGTTACCTAGTTAAAAATTCAGTGGCCACATTAAAATGCAATAAAACCTCTTTTAATTACATTGAAGTCAAATTTAAAGCTTACATTTTCCAGTTATGTCAAGTCTCCTGTGGAGGTAATCTGTGATTAAAATTCTTTGATCTTTATCTACAGAAATTCAAGATTTTACAGTCACATTGTACAATCTTCTAGCACTGCTTGACTGATCCCCCTCTCCCAAGGTGCAAGAAAGACATGCATCACGACTCTTCTCTGCTACCGATGTGGTGGAATAAACTTACCCTAGAAACTGCTGGGAATCTGGTATCTACAAATAACAACAAAAGGCCTACAGCTTCCTTAAATCAGCACTTTATTGAAAGCAAACATGCGAAAAAAATTAATATTGTGTTGTACGTGTGTTTTTTAAACTGTTTTAACTCCCCAAAAGTGTTTTTGAATTAGTATCAGGATGTACAGTATCTATTGGTAGAGTCTTCAAATCATTTCTGTAATTTGTTTTGGATAAAGGCATCTGGATAAAGGAACATGCCAAATGTTTTAATGCCATTTCCCAGTGACACCAATAGAGTGTAGATAGTAACTGGAAATACTGTGACAGTAGTCTACAAACTACTAAGAAATGACCTGGAAAGAAACCACTAACCTTAATAACTCTCTCTCTCAG